>NC_057801.1:693836639-693860000 GCF_018294505.1 Triticum aestivum
CGCACCGTCGGGGGAGGCTGAGATGCCGAAGAAGGGAAAGGTGTCCCTTTTAGATCACTCCACAACTGCTGCTTATAGCAACGAGGAGTGGCTGCCGAGGGGCAAGCCCCGAGCGAGGTCGTAAGTATCCGCATTCTGTAATATTTTTTTCATGCGACTTTGACCTTATGGCATGTAATAATGCCGAACACGTATATGCAGTCCGGCCGGGTCCAATCTCGGGGTGTCCTCTTTGGAGGAGTCTCTGGGCGAGTCGGAGATGAATTCACTTCCGACTGCCACCTCCCCATGACCTGCGGATGACACCGACGTGTTGTCCCGAAAGATATGATACGTCTCCGTTGTATCTATGATTTTTGATTGTTCCATGCCAATATTCTTCAACTTTCATATACTTTTGGCAACTTTTTATAATATTTTTGGGACTAACATATTGATCCAGTGCCCAGTGCTAGTTCCTATCTGTTGCATGTTTTATGTTTCGTAGAAAACCAATATCAAACGGAATCCAAACGGGATAAAAACGGATGGAGAATTATTTTGGAATATTTGGGATTTTGCGGAGGAAGAATCAACGCAAAACAGTGTCTGAGGTGGCCACGAGACAGGGGGCGCGCCCCCACCCCCTGGGTGCGCCCTGGGCTCTCGTGGGCCACCAATAAGGCGGTTGACACTCTTCTTTTGTCGCAAGAAAGCTAATTTTATGAGAAAAATCTGGGCTAAAGATTCACCCCAATCGGAGTTATGGATCTTCGGATATTAAAGAAACGGTGAAGGGGTAGAATCAGAGAACGCAGAAACAGAGAGATAGATCCAATCTCGGAGGGGCTCTCGCCCCTCCCAAGCCATGGGAGCCAAGGACCAGAGGGGAAACCCTTCTCCCATCTAGGGAGGAGATCAACGAAGAAGAAGAAGAAGGGGGCCTCTCTCCCCCTTGCTTCCGATTGCGCTGGAGCGCTGCCGGGGGCCATCATCATCACCGCGATCTTCACCAACACCGCCGTCATCTTCACCAACATATCCATCACCTTCCCCTTTCTATATCTAGCAGTCCACTCTCCCACAACCCGCTATACCCTCTACTTGAACATGGTTCTTTATGCTTCATATTATTTTCCAATGATGTGTTGCCATCCTATAATGTCTGAGTAGATTTTTGTTGTCCTATCGGTGATTGATGAATTGCTATGATTGGTTTGAGTTGTATGTTTTATTATTGGTGCTGTTGTATGGTGCCCTCTGTGTCGCGCGAGCGTGAGGGATTCCCACTGTAGGGTGTTGCAATACGTTCATGATTTGCTTACAGTGGGTTGCGTGAGTGACTGAAACAAAAACCCGAGTAAGTAGATTGTTGCGTATGGGATAAAGGGGACTTGATACTTTAATGCTATGGTTGGGTTTTACCTTAATGGTCTTTACTAGTTGTGGATGCTTGCTAGAGTTCCAATCATAAGTGCATATGATCCAAGTAGAGAAAGTATGTTAGCTTATGCCTCTCCCTCAAATAGAATTGCAATAGTGATTACCGGTCTAGTAACATAGTCAATTGCTTAGGGACAATTCCACAACTCCTACCACCACTTTTCCACACTCACTATATTTACTTTCTTGTGTCTTTATTTAAGCAGCCCCTAGTTTATATTTACGTGCTCTTTATTATCTTGCAAACCTATCCTATCACACCTACAAAGTACTTCTAGTTTCATACTTGTTCTAGGTAAAGCAAGCGTCAAGCGTGCGTAGAGTTGTATCGGTGGTTGATAGAACTTGAGGGAATATGTATTCTACCTTTAGCTCCTCATTGGGTTCGACACTCTTACTTATCGAAAATTGTTGCGATCCCCTACACTTGTGGGTTATCAAGACCTTTTTATGGCGCCGTTGCCGGGGAGTCATAGCGTGGGGTGAATATTCTCGTGTGTGCTTGTTTGCTTTCTCACTAACTAATTTTTATTTACTGTTCTTAGTTGTTTTGTATCTTTAGTTATGGGTAGGAAATGCAAAATACCAAAAAATTAGTTGTACCTACTACACCGAGGGTTGAAGAACCACTCAAAATCTATCACACTACTAAAGCTTTTTACTTGGATCATCTTCGATCCCTTTGTGCTCGTGCTGAAACCCCAACTAGCTTAGTTGAGGGCAAATCTTTAGATGAGCATGCTTGTTATGTGCGACACCGTATATCTGAAAAAGGGAAATTATTATGGGATCAAATTCAACGTTTGCAATGCTATGCTTGGAATTTATGTGAAATATATGATGTTACTTATTGTTCTGAAAACCCTAAGAAATACCTTCCCGACCAATGTGAGTTTGATAATGGAATCGTATCTTCGTGTGCTAAGGGTCTTTATAATTACTATGATGTTCAACAAATTGAAGAATTTGTTGCTTTTAAGGGTTCTTATGAAATTGCTTCTTTGATTGAAAAGTATGATGCCACTCTTTACAAATCTAATTTTTTTGCCATACTTGAATATTGTTATGATAATTATGCTTCTAATGCCTATGTTAAACCATATATTGAGGTCTTCTCCGCTGTCCAAAAAGAGACTAATATTTTGCAGGAAGCTATGGAAGAAGAAACTGATGAAAATGTGAGCTCATTAGATGAAAAAGATGATGAGGAGAGCGAAGAACAAAAGGAGGAAGAGCGGATTGATCACCCGTGCCCGCCTTCTAATGAGAGTAACTCTTCAACTCATACATTGTTTAATTCCCCTTCGTGCTTACAGAAGGATGGTTGCTATGATGATTGCTATGATCCCGTTGATTCTATTGAAATATCCCTTTTTGATGATGCTTGCTATGCTTGTGGCCAAGATGCCAATATGAATTATGCTTATGGAGATGAACTTGCTGTAGTTCCTTATGTTAAACATGAAATTGTTGCTATTGCACCCACGCATGATAGTCCTATTATCTTTTTGAATTCTCCAAACTACACTATATCGGAGAAGTTTGTGCTTATTAAGGATTATATTGATGGGTTGCATTTTACCATTGCACTTGATGATTTTGATAAATATAATATGCATGTGCTTGCTGCTCCTACTTGCAATTATTATGAGAGAGGAACTATATCTTCACCTCTCTATGTTTCCAACACGTTAGAATTGCAAGAAACTGTTTATACTATGCATTGGCCTTTACTATGTGTGCATGAATTGTTATTTTATGACATGCTGATGCATAGGAAGAAATTTAGAATTCGTTGTTGCATGATATATGTTACTTTGTGCTCGCTACTAAATTACAAATCATTGTTAATTAAAATTGGCTTTGATATACCTTGGGATCCGGGTGGATTCATTACTTGAGAACTAAATGCCTAGCTTAATGGCTTTAAAGAAAGCGCTGCCAGGGAGACAACCTGGAAGTTTTAGAGAGTGATTTATTTCTGTTGATTGCTTTTATATAGTTTAAACACAAAAAAATAAAGAGGGGAACCTAAAAACTTTTCAAAAAGGAAAGTGAAAGTGAGAGAGACAAGCATTGTTGAAGTGGGAGAGCTCCTTGAACTTTGTTCATGCTCACGAAAACTTTGTGAATCTTGATTACAGAAAATTTTCATCAAAAATAATTATCCCCTTGTATAATTCCATTGTATTATAAAAATAATGTGCCAAAGTTTGCCTTTAGGCTGTTTACAATGCTTGTTAGTTTGTACATTGCAGGACAGAAACTTTGGCTGTAGTTCTTGATTTTACGTTTTTTGCTGGAACCTCAAATGGTTCTGATTCCTTTTGCACTGTCTTTATGTACAACTTGTTTATTTTTCCTAATTTTGGTAGAATTGTTGGGGTAACATAAGTATTGTGAATGTTCAGGTTGCTACAGACTATTCTGTTTTTGACAGATTCTGTTTTTGATGCATAGTTTGCTTGTTTGGATGAATCTATCAATTTATATCAGTGGATTAAGCCATGGAAAATTTATATTACAGTAGACACAATGCAAAAACAAAATATGAATTGGTTTGCTACAGTACTTAGAGTAGTGATTTGCTTTATTATACTAACGGATCTTACCGAGTTTTCTATTGAAGTTTTGTGTGGATGAAGTGTCTAATCAAGGAAGAAAAGGAAGAGAGGCAAGTGCTCAAGCTTGGGGATGCCCAAAGCACCCCAAGTAAATATTCAAGGATACTCAAGCGTCTAAGCTTGGGGATGCCCCGGAAGGCATCCCCTCTTTCTTCAACAAGTATCGGTATGTTTTCGGATTCGTTTCGTTCATGCATTATGTACGAGTCTTGGAGCGTCTTTTGCATTTAGTTTTCATTTTTATTTTTTGCACCAAGCTGGTATGAGATAGTCCTTGGTTGATTTATAGAATGCTCATTGCACTTCACTTAAATCTTTTCAGTGTGGTTTTATAGAATGCTTCATGTGCTTCACTTATATCATTTGAAGTTTGGATTGCCTGTTTCTCTTCACAAAGAAAACCTCCATTTGTAGAATGCTCTTTAGCTTCACTTAAATTTGTTAGAGCGTGGGCCTATCTTCTGTAGAAAGAATTAAACTCTCTTGCTTCATTTATATCTATTTAGAGAGATGACAGGAATTGGTCATTCACATGGTTAGTTATAAAATCCTACATAAACTTGTAAATCGCTGAATATGATATGTTTGATTCCTTGCAAAAGTTTTGCGATATAAAGATGGTGATATTCGAGTCATGCTAGTGGGTGGTTGTGGATTGTAGAGACATTTGTGTTGAGGTTTGCAAGTCCCATAGCATGCACGTATGGTAACCATTGTGTGACAAATTTGAAGCATGGGGTGTTTGTTTGATTGTCTTCCTTATGAGTGGCAGTCAGGGACGAGCGATGGTATTTTCCTACCAATCTATCCCCCTAGGGGCATGCGTAGTAGTACTTTGCTTCGAGGGCTAATAAACTTTTGCAATAAGTATATGAGTTCTTTATGACTAATGTGAGTCCATGGATTATACGCACTTTTACCTTTCCTTCATTGCTAGCCTCTTCGGTACCGTGCATTGCCCTTTCTCACCTCGAGAGTCGGTGCAAACTTCGCTGGTGCATCCAAACCCCGTGATATGGTACGCTCTATCACACATAAGCCTCATTATATCTTCCTTAAAACAGCCACCATACCTACCTATTATGGCATTTCCATAGCCATTCCGAGATATATTGCCATGCAACTTCCATCATCATCATATACATGACTTGAGAATTTATTGTCATATTGCTTTGCATGATCGTAAGATAGCTAGCATCATGTTTTCATGGCTTATCTGTTTTTTTGATGTCATTGCTACGCTAGATCATTGCATATCCGAGTACACTGCCGAAAGCATTCATATAAAGTCATATCTTTGTTCTAGTATCGAGTTGTAATATCGACTTGTAAGTAAATAAAAGTGTGATGATCATCATCATAGAACATTGCCCCATGAAAAAAAAGAAAAAAAGGAAAGGCCAAAGAAGCCTAAATAAAAAAGGGGGCCAAAGAAGCCCACCGAAAAAAAAGAAAAAAAGGAAAAAAGGGCAACGTTACTATCCTTTTTTCACACTTGTGCTTCAAAGTAGCACCATGTTCTTCATATAGATTGTCTCCTATGTTGTCACTTTCATATACTAGTGGGAATTTTCATTATAGAACTTGGCTTTTATATTCCAACGATGGGCTTCCTCAAATGCCCTAGGTCTTCATGAGCAAGCAAGTTGGATGCACACCCACTTAGTTTCTTTTGTTGAGCTTTCATACATTTATAGCTCTTAGTGCATCTGTTGCATGGCAATCCCTACTCCTCGCATTGACATCAATTGATGGGCATCTCCATAGCCCGTTGATTAGCCGCGTCGATGTGAGACTTTCTTCTTTTTGTCTTCTCCACATAACCTCCATCATTATATTCTATTCCACCTATAGTGTTATATCAATGGATTGCGCTCATGTATTGCATGAGGGTTGAAAAAGTTGAAGCGCATTAAAAAGTATGTACCAATTGCTCGGCTCGTCATTGGGGTTGTGCAAGATGGGAGCATTTTTGTGTGACGAAGATGAAACATGGCCAAACTGTATGATTTTGTAGGGATAACCTTGCTTTTGCCTTGTTCTTTTGAAAAGACATGATTGCTTTATTGGTACGCTCGAATTATTATCATTTTTTATGTCAAATGATAGACTATTGCTTTGAATCACTCGTGTCTTAATATTCATGCCATGATTAGACATATGATTAAGATTATGCTAGGTAGCATTCCACATCAAAAATTATCTTTTTTATCATTTACCTACTCGAGGACGAGCAGGAATTAAGCTTGGGGATGCTGATACGTCTCCGTCGTATCTATAATTTTTGATTTTTCCATGCCAATATTCTTCAACTTTCATACTTTTGGCAACTTTTTATACTATTTTTGGGACTAACATATTGATCCAGTGCCCAGTACCAGTTCCTGTCTGTTGCATGTTTTATGTTTCGCATAAAACCAATATCAAACGGAATCCAAACGGGATAAAAACGGACGGAGAATTATTTTGGAATATTTGGGATTTTACGGAGGAAGAATCAATGCGAAATAGTGTCCGAGGTGGCCAAGAGACAGGGGGCCGCGCCCCCACCCCTTGGGCGCGCCCTGGGCTCTCGTGGGCCACCCGTAAGGCAGTTGACGCTCTTCTTTTGCTGCAAGAAAGCTAATTTTATGAGAAAAATCTGGGCGAAAGATTCACCCCAATCGGAGTTACGGATATCCGGATATAAAAGAAACAGTTAAGGGGTAGAATGAGAGAACGCAAAAACAGAGAGATAGATCCAATCTCGGAGGGGCTCTCACCCCTCCCAAGCCATGGGAGCCAAGGACCAGAGGGGAAACCCTTCTCCCATCTAGGGAGGAGGTCAAGGAAGAAGAAGAAGAAGGGGGCCTCTCTCCCCCTTGCTTCCGGTGGCGCCGGAGCGCTGCCGGGGGCCATCATCATCACCGCGATCTTTACCAACACCGCTGTCATCTTCACCAACATCTCCATCACCTTCCCCCTTCTATATCCAGCGGTCCACTCTCCCGCAACCCGTTATACCCTCTACTTGAACATGGTGCTTTATGCTTCATATTATTTTCCAATGATGTGTTGCCATCCTATGATGTCTGAGTAGATTTTCGTTGTCCTATCGGTGATTGATGAATTGCTATGATTGGTTTGAGTTGTATGTTTTATTATTGGTGCTGTCCTATGGTGCCCTCCGTGTCGCGCAAGCGTGAGGGATTCCCGCTGTAGGGTGTTGCAATACGTCCATGATTTGCTTATAGTGGGTTGCGTGAGTGACTGAAACACAAACCCGAGTAAGTAGATTGTTGCGTATGGGATAAAGGGGACTTGGTACTTTAATGCTATGGTTGGGTTTTACCTTAATGATCTTTAGTAGTTGCGGATGCTTGCTAGAGTTACGATCACAAGTGCATATGATCCAAGTAGAGAAAGTATGTTAGCTTATGCCTCTCCCTCAAATAGAATTGCAATAGTGATTACCGGTCTAGTAACATAGTCAATTGCTTAGGGACAATTCCACAACTCCTACCACCACTTTTCCACACTCGCTATATTTACTTTCTTGCGTCTTTATTTAAACAGCCCCTAGTTTATATTTACGTGCTCTTTATTATCTTGCAAACCTATCCTATCACACCTACAAAGTACTTCTAGTTTCATACTTGTTCTAGGTAAAGCAAACGTCAAGCGTGCGTAGAGTTGTATCGGTGGTCGATAGAACTTGAGGGAATATTTATTCTACCTTTAGCTCCTCGTTGGGTTTGACACTCTTACATATCGAAAACTGTTGCGATCCCCTATCGTGTGGATTATCAGGATACCAGAGCAGTAGGTGATGGTTCCGGAGATGCCCCAAGGCAAAATCCCAGACGCCGGGCGCATGGGGGGTAAGACCCCCATGGATTATGCTGACGGGAGCCACAGCAAGTCTGGCTCCCGGCCGGTTACTGCGCCGGAGCCTCCAAAGGTTCCAGATTCCAATATGCAGCCCCTCGCGAAGGAGAGCAAGCTGCTCGTGCCGATGACCTCCGCCCAGCCGGAGGCATCGGATAATTTGTTGGAAGCACTTCGAGGCGCTTCCATCGATGATGAGCACTGTACTCTTATGAGTACGGTGATTGAGAAGGTTCGGTTCGCCCAGAGCGGATTGACCGAAGCCTGCACCAGCCGCTGACAGTAGCCCCTGATACTCTGGTTGGTGTTCGGTAGGTAAAGCCAAACGGAGGGTCAACTAAAAAACCATAGGAAGCTAATAGTACTTGTCTATGTGAACAAACAGGCATTGCTGTTGACCGCCGGTGCACGCACGGCTGAGGTTGCCGGACTCAAGCGTGACCTGGGGCAGGCCGAAGAAGAGCTTGGCCTCGTGAAGAAGCAGCTTGAGGAGAACAAATGAAAGTGAAACCCCGTCCGTGTGTCGTATAGAGGAGAAAAAATTGATGATGCTAACAAAAAGCATCATGGTTTTTGATAGGAACCGCGACCGAAGTGGCGGCCCTGAAGAAAGCGTTGTCTGTAGCCGAAGCCAAGGCGGCTATGGAGTGCACCGAGTGCGAGAAGCAAGATGCTCGGGTAGGAGAGGTACAACAAGAGCTCCAGGAGCTCGGCCAGAAGTTCGAGTCCTTGGAGCATGACTTCAAGACGCAAGAGTCTGATCTTGCGAAGGCCCTCCAGAGCATGACAGACGCCAAGGCCGAAGCCCAGAAGGCCCTCCAGGAGATCCAGGTGGCCAAGAAGATAGCGGAGGGTAAGGCATTCTTTATGCAAAGCAAGCATGTGGAGGAGTCATTTCTTTTACTTACACGAATTCGGAGCTCTCCAGGGGCATTCGTACATCTGCCATGCAACATTTCGGATGCCTCGGAGTTCTATCGTGCTGAAGAGGGGAGCTCGACGGAGAAGTTGTTCTGGTCCCAATACATTGGAACCGAACACCCGATGCCTCTAAGTGACCAACTGAAGCAATTGGCCGAACTCCACAATGCGGCCGAACTGACCATGAAGGACCTCATAGTCCGGATGTGGCCTGGCGAGCCCCTGCCTGGTAGCTACTTTGGCCATAAAGCGGATGGTGCATGCCTGTCCACGGCTTGAAGTTATCAAGCAGTCCGTCTGTATTGAGGGTGCCCGACAGGCCTTTGCCCGCGCGAAGATGCATTGGGCCAAACTGGATTCTGAGAAGCTCGTGAAGGATGGACCCCCGGAGGGTAAGGAGCATCGCTACCCCGAAAAATATTATGATGGCGTTATGAAAGGCGCTCGTCTTGTGGCAAATGAATGTACCAAGAACATAATATTTGAGTGAATGTACTCATGTCGTCCTTGTAATATGAGAACGAGTTTGTTTGCGCTATATAACGTTGTGTTTGATTTAAAATATTACCTTCTCTGCAGCCGTTTATCAAAATCTGAAATTAAGCCAGTCACCGGTTTCTGCCCCCTTGTAACTAGTACTGGGGTGTTCGTGGAAAACCCAAACACTCTTTATCCAAATTGTTGGTCCTTTAAGGAGGTGTTTAGCGCATCGAACAAGGCAATCGGACTATTCGGCTTTATAACTCTCACTTGGCCATAGAAGTCTATAATTTTAAATTTAGGCGAAGTCCCTAGTATCTGGAAGGCCGAACTGGGGCACTATACACGCCTAAATCGGGCAAGGCCGATTCCTCGCCTTAAGCGAAAAAATTCTTTTAAGGATTTAGTACCTCGCGAACAGCGACCAGCTCTCGCCGCATCATGACCGTCAGTTTTCGGCTTTCCCCACTGAGGTGCTCGTCCGGAAGAACTGGGACACAATCGCAGTAGTTCTCCCTGCGCCACCTTAGCTGATGTAATGGAACGTAAGGTACCAAAACAAGGGAGCCGGGCTAACCGAACTATTGACCCAAGACATGATTCAGAGCTGATGCATATAATGTTATAAGTTCGGGGTGCCGCACTGTCGAAAGTGTTCGGGCTTTTATTGCCATATTATGGGGCTCAATAGAAAAGTCCCTGGTGGACGGATCGTACCAAAGTGTTTGGATCCAACATTGAATAAATATTCAAAGGAAAATATGAAGATAGTAATAAGAAGCTGATGTTGTATACTATTTCCCATTGTTATTTGGATAATACAGCAATGCGTATGTGTAAAATTAATGCATTAATCAGAAAAAATAGGACTATTTGACATGTCCTATCCAAGGGCAGGCTGCATGCGGGTATGTAAAAACAGGTATAACGATCATTGAAAGAGACCACCTGGGTATTCCCTTGTGTGCAAAGCCTCTTGCCTGCTTGGTGTTCCCCTCAGTGATGAGTCTGATAGTCCGGTTCTCTGAAGGGGCTTCCCGAAAGTGGGGTCCTGAAAAGAAAGGAAGTTGAAGGATGTGCGGGCCTTGTAGGGGCTAAACCGCACTTTGAACTGCATCGTCTACTTGCCTCCGCATATGCCCATGGTATTTTGAGTGCGTAGTTTTGTACGTGTGGCACAAATGCCTCCTCAGTGGGGCTATTGTGGAGGACGGATTGCTAATCGAGCTCTTGGCGCGCCTGACCGTCTTGCTGCGGGGTGCTCTGGACTCGCTTGACAGTGCTCGGGGTTGTTGTTGCCGAATAGGATGTCTGTCGAAGAATGTTGCTTTGTACTTCGGCCGCAAGGGTCGCAGTGTGCTCTTCCGTATGGAGGGAGCGGTCTGTGTTTCCGTTGACTGTTATAACCCTGCGGGTGATGACCCACAAATGTAGGGGATCTATCGTAGTCCTTTCGATAAGTAAGAGTGTCGAACCCAACGAGGAGCAGAAGGAAATGATAAGCAGTTTTCAGTAAGGTTTTCTCTGCAAGCACTGAAATAGTAGGTGATAGATAGTTTTGTGATAAGATAAATAGTAACAAGCAAAAAGTAAATAAAGTAAATAAAGTGCAGCAAGGTGGCCCAATCCTTTATGTAGAAAAGGATAAGCCTGGACAAATTCTAATAATGAGGAAGGAGCTCCCGAGGACACATTGAGAATTATCGTCAAGCTAGTTTTAATCACGTTCGTAAGATTCGCGTTCGGTACTTTGATAATTTGATATGTGGGTGGACCGGCACTTGGGTACTGCCCTAACTTGGACAAGCATCCCACTTATGATTAACACCTATTGCAAGCATCCGCAACTACAAAAAGGAGTATTAAGGTGAACCTAACCACAGCATTAAATATATGGGTCCATATCAACCCCTAACGAAGCAACGCATAAACTAGGGTTTAAGCTTCTGTCACTCTAGCAACCCATCATCTACTTATTACTTCCCTATGCCTTCCTCTAGGCCCAAATAATGGTGAAGTGTCATGTAGTCGACGTTCACATAACACCACTAAAGGAAAGACAACATACATCTCATCAAAATATCGAACGAATACCAAATTCACATGACTACTAATAGCAAGACTTCACCCATGTCCTCAGGAACAAACGTAACTACTCACAAAGCATATTCATGTTCATAATCAGAGGAGTAATAATATGCATAAAGGATCTTAACATATGATCTTCCACCAAGTAAACCAATTAGTATCAACTACAAGGAGTAGCCAACACTACTAGCAACCCACAGGTACCAATTTGTGGTTTTGATACAAGATTGGATACAAGAGATGAACTAGGGTTTTGAGAGGAGATGGTGTTGGTGAAGATGTTGATGGATATTGACCCCCTCTCGATGAGAGGATCATTGGTGATGACTTCCCCCTCCCGGAGGGAAGTGTCCCCGGCAGAACAGCTCCGCCAGAGCCCTAGATTGATTCCGCCAAGGTTCCGCCTCGTGGCGGCGGAGTTTCGTCCCGTAAGCTTGCCCACGATTTTTTCCAGGGAAAGAGTGATGATATAGCAGAAGATGGACGCCGGAGGCCCACTAGGGGGCCCAGGAGATAGGGGGCCCCGCCCTACAGGGGTGGGGCGCGCCCCCTGTCTCCTGGACAGGGTGTGGGCCCCTGGCCTATTTCTTTCGCTCATAAATTCTTAATAAATCCAAAAGGTTGTTTCGTGGAGTTTTAGGACTTTTGGAGTTGTGCAGAATAGGTTTCCAACGTTTGCTCCTTTTCCAGCCAGAATTCCAGTTGCCGGCGTTCCCCCTCTTCATGGTAAACCTTGTAAAATAAGAGAGAATAGCCATAAGTATTGAGATATAATGTGTAATAACAGCCCATAATGCAATAAATATTGATATAAAAGCATGATGCAAAATGAACGTATCAACTCCCCCAAGCTTAGACCTCGCTTGTCCTCAAGCGGAAGCCGAAATCGAAAAATATGTCCGCATGTTTAGAGATAGAGGTGTCCCTAAAAATAAAATACACACATGAGGGCGTCATGCTCATTCTAATAACAGCAATATATATATATATATATATATATATATATATATATATATATATATATATATATATATATATATTGTCATATGATTTCCTATGCTCCAGTAATAAGAAGTTCACAATGTCAAGTATGGTTCATAAACTTCATTGGGAACTAACAAACTATAATCTCAGTCATTGAAGCAATTGCAATTTATCGTAACATCAGAAAGAGTCAATAATAAAGCTTTTCAACAAGCTCACATATTCAACTATCTCTTAGTCTCCCATAATTGCTAACACTCACGCAATACTTGTGGTTATAGAGTTTCAGACGGACACTGAGAAAGATAGGGGCTTATTGTGTTGCCTCCCAACGTATGCACCTTTAGGTGATGTCAACAATACTAGCCTATGCCAACTTACATCCAATTGGATATATGTATCATGATCTTTCAAACATGAGGAGCTTGCCAAAGGATAAAATGAAAAAGGGGAAAGGTGAGTGAGGGAGTTCCGGACTAGGGGGTGTCCGGATAGCCGAACTATCATGATCGGCCGGACTCCAAGACTATGAAGATACAAAATTGATGTCACACCGTGCATTTTGTAACATTTCATTTTCATTATTAAAGCATGAAAATTTGGACCAACAAAAACTTTTTGCATTTTTTTTGGCTTTTATTTGGAGTTGGTTTTCTCTCTGTGTTTCTTTCAAGTGCTTCTTGAAGTCAACTACTCTGCCCTCTATATTCCACCTCCTTACCCCAAGCTCCTGACTAATGACCATGCCATGTGAATAGTGCTATATTGAGTTTTCTTACAAAAATAATTTGGCCAGAAAGTATTTTCTAAAATTAGTTTTCCAAAAACCCCTGAATTGAGGTTTGCACTACAAGTACTTGATTAAGGGCAGTAAAAATCTTTCCAAAAATATATTAGACTCCTATTAGATATAGGATGCCCAGGAACCACAAAAATATAATTTTAAAAGTTACTGTTCTATTTTATTTAAAGGCTTTTTCTTAAGGCCAGAAATGGTCTTTAATAGGAAAAAATTACTTTACTGTTTCAAAAATATTTGACAAAATTTAGGGAAACTCATAGGACATATATTGTCCATATATAAGAGTTTCAACACCTGGTCATGTTCAAAATATTGGTCAAATCCCTCTAAAACCCTTTCTGGATATTTCAAGCTTTTGAAATATTTACAAAGGAAATAGTCTCCAAAAATTCCAGGAAAATTCCATCATGTCACATATGACATATTAGATGATCTTGCCAAGTCTCATGACTTGGAGAACAAGATAACACCATCAAAACCCCTCAAAACTATCTCTGTCCATTCTGAAGTTTGATCAACTTTACATTGCCAAGTATGTCCAAATGTGCTCAAACTTGGTGGACATGCTTCATTGGTCTAATGATGCATCTGGACTAAATGGCACAGGTTGGAGAATAGGAAGTCTTGGTCAAAGTGCCTCAAAACCCTCTCTGACCAGAATCAAGTTTGAACTACTTTGCACTACCAACTTTTTCTCCAGGACCCCAACTTTGGTGAGCCTGATCATGTGACCAAATAAGGCTACCACACCAAGTGGCACATCAAGGAGAAATGATTTACTCCACTGGATCTACACAAATCCATTTCTGCCCATTTCTAGGGTTTGCAAAAGTTGCATTGGCAACTTTGTCCAAATAAGCTCAAAATGGGTGGAAGGCCCTAAATATATGTGACATTTCACCCCTTGGAGTATCTTGGCCAGTGGGAGTCATTAGCTTACCCAAAACTCCATCAAACACCTTCTGGCAAAATACTAAAAAGCCTATTTTTGCCACTTTCACTAATCTCCTTGAGTTCATCTTTTTGCCACAACCCCTCCTCACTCCCCTCTGTCACTTAGACACTTTTCTACCCGAGGAAGCAATGTGGAGGAAGGAGGGAATCACGTTTGTCCTCTCTGGACAACAGCTTCCCTTCTCTCTCCCAGCCTCTCTCTCTCCCCACTGCACCCCAGAGCATCCCAGGCTCTTTCCAGGTTTTGCCCCCTTCCACTGTAGCCTCCAGACAGAAAAGGACGCGCGCGCGACGCGGAAAACCCGCGGATGCCGGCCAAAGTCGCGCTCTGGAGCGCCTGCCAGAGCGCCGACCGTTGACACCGCGCCTCCCGACCGCCTCGTGCCTTCCCATCGCGCCAGTTGATGTGTCTTGACGTCTGCGACACGCCGCCGTGCCGTCCCCATTGTCTCTCCCTCTCTCTCCCCTCCTGCAGCGCGTGCCCGACGCCGTCCGGCTCGGCCAATGGCCGGCCTCACACGCGCGGGCGCCAGAACACTCCCCCGCTCTCTCTCCTCCTCCCTGGCGCCCTACTCCATCCCCACGAGCGCCGTGGACAGCTCCAACCTCTCTCCAACGGCTTCTAGAGCCGATCCCGCGGGCGCCCGTAGGCCACGCCCACGGTGAACCGCGGCCAGCCTATATAAGGCGCTCCCGAGCCCTTCTCTTCCTCCCTGTCGCCCCTCCACACACCCAATCCACCCCCGGAACCACCCACTTCTCTCCAGAGCCGCCCGAGCTCGAGATCGAGCTCGAGCTCCGCCGCCTCGGGTCGCCGTCGATCTGCGGGTACAGGCCTCCTCCGCTCCTTTTCTCTCTCGAACTGGACTCCCCTCGCCTCACTGATGCTTTCCCCTCTCTTTCCCCCTCGTTTTGCAGCCGGAAACGGCCGGAACCACCGGCGCCCGAAGCACCTCCGCCGCGGGACCTCGTCGCCGGCGAAGCAGGCCACCCCGGCGACCGTCTCCACCACCACCAGAACCGCGACTCGCTCCTGAGTCCAACGGTAGCCTCCGCGCCCCTTCCCGTGCCCTGTATCGCCGCCGGCGAGCTCGCCGTCGCCTCTGGCCGGAGGTAGACGACGACCGCCGTGGGGCCGGCCCGTCAGCCACACGCCCTGACGGGTGGGATCCACCCGTCAGGTTTAAAACGTGCGCGCGCGCGCGCACCGATCCGCCGTCGGCTGAAGGCGTATTCAGCCTTTACGCCTTCGATGTGGCGGCCGCATGGGCTGGGTTCCCCCCCCTGGGCCTGCTGCTGCTGTGGCCTCTCTGGCCCAGTGGCACAGCGCCGTTTCTCTTTTTCCTTTTCTGTATTATTTCCAAAAATTCCACAGGACAGAATATTAATCCAAATGCATTGATTCCAATTTCTAAATTCCTAGAATATTGCAACCTATTTAATGGTGCAACTTTCATTCAAATCCAACCACCTTTTATTCTCTGTAAATATTTAAATGTGGTTTTTAGCATTTAAATAGGCCTTTGAAAATCCATAACTCCTATTTTGCTGCTCCAAAACCAAAACCAAAAGTTGTCCCCTTCCTAGCCTTCCTCTTAGTATTTTACAAAAATAAGTTGACATTTTTGTGAGCACTTTGACTTTTCTGTTTTTATTATTGTCTTATTTTTCCCGTTGTTTTCTTGCGACGTTAGATCCTGTGTTTGACGAGGTAGCTGAGGAAGAAGGAGGAGCAGAGCCTGAAGACTTTGAAGATCAAGCCAACCAAAGGCAAGCAGCCCTTTGACCATGACTATGATACCCCTTTATATGCATGTCATTTTTAGCTCTTTATTATCGATGCATCGGAATCATGATGAGATGGTGAACCACGTGGGTTGGTTACCACGATTACTTCCTCGTTGATACTTGCAGTGTGCATGGCCCTACCTTCTTATGAGGGTTATGCCGGTGGGAGTAGATAGGATGCAAATGTAGATGCTACGCAAATGGGGTGGGTTTGTGCATGGTGAAGGAGGCAATGTGATTTCAAAAGTCTTTTCGAAAACCCCGTCGGGTGCCACCTATGCCCGAGGGAGATGATGAGATGGGTGACCACTTGATGACGAAGTGGTGTGCCAAGGAAGGTGTGTGTTGTTTTCAAAACGGATTGGTCGGAGTTGCGACCGTTATTCCAACCTTACATGCGCGACCACTCTACCCTTATATGGGAAAGGGCATTATTGAGTACCTAGACCGATACTAGCTTGGAGCCCGCATTACTAGTGACGGGGGAGAGTTGGTGCTCTCTCTTGGGACGGGGTCGTGCCAGGTAGGGCGGCCATGACTGTTTTCACAGGGCACCGGACACACCGTTGGTACCCCGTGCTTGTGGTATGTGATGAAAATGGGAGCGAGGCTCCACAACTTTATGATGTGAAATGTTCGGCACGGGGGTTACTACCAATCGAGTGGACTCCATGTTAGTATCGTCTAGGGAAAGGTAGTGATCGGGTGCTTACCCCGGGTACTTGAGGTACCGCGGGTCGTGGATGACACGGAAGTTCCCCGGATCTAGTGGGTAAAGTGTGCAACCTGTGCAGAGTGTAAAACTATTCGAATAGCCGTGTCCACGGTCAAGGACAGTTGGGTAACCGCTCTTGGGCTACGTCCACTTGTTTTCAAACCCGGTGTGTGTGAGATGATGGTGTTGTCTTGGATCAAGTCAGAGGACTTGACACGATTGAGATGGGTTGGTGCCCTCTCTGTTTATGATAAATGGGTTGGTGCCCCTTTCTATTTATGTTGATATCTGTGACCAGATCTTATGGTTACTTGAATTCTCTTGATGCATGCTTTATAGGATGTTGAACATGTCCTGCACTCAAAACTAGCTTTATGCAAAACTTTACCTATGTCATGCATTACTGTACCTTGAACCAAATCATGGGTTGCTTGCGAGTACATTCAAAGTACTCATTGGCTTGCCACTGGTTATTTAATTGACCAGGCATGGGAGAACCGGAGTTCGAAGAAGAGTTCTTTGGAGACGATCATGCGAACTAGGACGTTCCCAGTCAGAATGCCTGTAGGGTTAAGGCAGATGGCATGGGTTCTACTTATCGACGACGATTTCCGCTGCTATGTTTCATTTGATGTTCAGCCCTTAAGGCTTTATCGATGTAAGACTTGACCATGTTGGTCACTATTTGTGTAAGACGGTATGTATGGATGTAAGACTCTTGTTATTCAGCTCCTGTGTGTTCAGTGAGCATTGATCTCTGGGATCACTGTACACGTGCATTCGGTGATCACGACTTGCGAGTCGGGGTCCCCACAGAGCTGGTATCAGAGCCATCCTGACTGTAGGAAGCCTTAGTTAGCATGGACGTTAGTTAGAGCGAGACTATCCACCAGGTTACCCATATACCTATGTTTATGTTAGTATCCCAAACATAGGTCACATTCCTTTATTGACCCTTTCCCTTCCACTTTTTGTAGATGGCCGCCGTACCCGAGGACTTCCTGACCACTGGGTTTCCTGTGCTTCTTGAGGATAGCCTCAGGAAGTGCCAGTTCACTCGAGTCCCCACCTTCTCCTACCACGAGCACTGGGTCGACAGCACCAAGAGGGAGTATCACGTGGAGGTAGTCGTGAGGGCGAATGATGCCCCGACGAGCTGGTTCTTTGAGGGACCCCAGATGGCGACACTGCTTCTCGCCGTGGAGACTGCTGCCCTCAAGGCGCTGACTCGCCTCCGGGATCTCCTGCCAGAGATGGCGAGAGAGCCAGCCACTCGTTACCTGCCTTATCGTAAGGAAGGTGATGACGAGAGCAGCGCACCAGCACCACCCTTGGACGAGGGACTTTCTCTCCGCTTCCAGACCTACTTCAGCTTGTGTGCCGATAGTCTGGCACAACACCTGGCCTCGGAGTCGACGGAGCTTCGGAAGGAACTCCGCGAGACCAAGGAGCTCCTCCGCATAGTTCAGATGAAGGCAGACAGGATCAAGAAGGATGGAGCGCCCCCTGGACAGCCCGCAGTAGCGTATCGAGGCGGACGACCCCCACAGGTCGCACATGCCGAGGGACCACCTCAGCCACGCCGTATGACGGCAAAGGAGTACCGTAACCTCTTCAAGACGCCACCAGCAAAGCAGCGCCGTGTTCTGATCCTTCACTCCCCCGCTTCCTCGAGCGATGAGGAGACCAAGACAGATGAAGATGAGGAGGAAGATCCAGAGGAGCCAGAATACCCGACCGAGCATTCCACCACTTAGACTCCGTTCAGGACTAGGATAGGCTAGCTCGTAGCCTATGGTAGGATAGGTCGTGTACCCCTTTTGCGAAGTCGAGTCCTTGTAATGGTTCTTGTGAAACCATGTTATGTTGCGTTTGCGTTCAGCTTGCTTTCATGAAGTCGTACTTTCCCTTCGGGAACTTGTAAACGACTACATTCCTCATTTGGTTTTAATGCATGAGTTTGGCCCTTCTGGCCTTTGTTTAACTTAAATTGTGTCACACCACCCCCTTACTAGGCATTCCATCTATACTGCTTTCCCTCATTGTTGTTCCCAATCATGAGACCTTGACCGCTCCAACAGGATGCCTGTTGTAACACGTACTGGTACCTCTACCCAGCCGCAAGAAGCCGGAGGTTCTGCTGAGGCCGGAGCCAGCCAGGACCAAGCCCAAGGACAGACTCCACCACCACCACCTCCTCCAAGCATGGATATGGCTCGGCTTCTCCAAGCCTTTCGAGAGGAGCGCCAAGCCAACACTGCAGCTCTCCAGATGATTGCTCAGGCTGTCAACCGCCAGCCGGCGGGGCACGGCCATGGACGTTCCACACTGGTGGAATTCAAGAAGCATGCACCACCCACTTTCATCGAGACTGCTGAACCCCTGGATGCAGACGACTGGGTCCGCACCATTGAGGATCTGCTGGCACTAGTCGGATGCACTGAGGACCGTGATAAAGTGGCGTATGCTGCCCACTGTCTCGGGGGGGACTGCCAGAGCTTGGTGGGATGGATTCAAGGCTATGCATGTTGAGCAAGACATCACTTGGGACACCTTCAAGACGGAATTCCGCAAGGCCCACATCCCTTCTAGAATCATGGCCATCAAGAAGCGTGAGTTCCGAGCCCTGAAGCAAGGTAGTAGCACTGTCAAGGAGTACATGCAGAAGTTCAGTGTTCTCTCAAGGTATGCCCCTGAGGATGTCAGCACTGATGCTGCCAAAAGGGAGCGCTTCATGGAAGGCCTTAACCAGACTCTGCAGTACTCGCTTGTTGTGTGTGACTGCCCAACCTTTCCTGATCTGGTGAACAAGGCACTCATGCTTGAGGACAAGCGACGTGCCTTGGATGACACTCGTAAGCGCAAGATGATCAGCAAGGGTAGCTCCAGCAACCAGAAGCCTCGCCCGTGGCAGCCAGCCCCGGTCAAGCCAACCTATCAGCAGCCAAGAGCTCCTGCACCTCGCACCAACTATCCACCTCAGCAGTATGCCAACCCCAGGCCAGCTTACAACAACCCCAATAACAATGCTGGCAAGGGCGTCGTCCCCAATCAAGTCACTTGTTTCGGATGTGGACAGCCAGGGCATTACTCCAAGAATTGCCCCAACAAGAAACCTGACGCCCCGCGCCCCAATGCGCAGAACCCGGGACAAGGCCGTGGAATGCCACCAAGGAACCAAGCTCCCCGCAACTTGCCCAACAATGGCAGGGGTCGTGTGAATCATGTCACCGCGGAAGAAGCCCAGGAAGACCCGGACGTCGTGCTGGGTACGTTCCTTGTCAATTCAGCACCCGCAACTGTTTTGTTTGATTCTGGAGCCACGCATTCTTTTGTCACCCAAAGTTTTGCATTAAAAAGTGGCATGACCCCTACACCCCTGAATAACCCTATGGTGGTACAAACCCCTGGAGCAGAGATGAGAGCCAAGATAGGATGTAAAGGAGTCGGGATTACCATTAACGGGGTAGACTTCCTAGCAGACCTTATCATCCTAAAATCACAAGGCTTGGATGTGATCTTGGGAATGGATTGGCTCAGCAAGCACCAAGGCTTGATTGATTGCGCCAACCGGACGGTCACTATGACCAATGACCGAGGAGTCAAAGTCAAATTTGCCTCCAACCCCTCTTCTGCTCAAGCCAACCAAGCCAACTGTCTGACTGAAGTTGGATTGGAACAAGTGCCGGTAGTATGCGAGTATTCCGATGTTTTTCCTAATGAGCTACCAGGAATGCCTCCTGACCGAGACATTGAGTTCATCATCGAGCTCATACCCGGAGCATGACCCATCTATAAGAAGCCTTATAGGATGGGATCGGAGGAGTTAGCAGAATTGAAGAAGCAGTTGGAAGAGCAGTTGAGGAAGGGATTTATCCGCCCTAGTGCCTCCCCTTGGGGATCACCTGTTCTGTTTGTGGCAAAGAAGGACGGTACCATCCGCTTATGCATTGACTACCGCTCCCTCAACGAGGTTACAATCAAGAACAAGTACCCACTTCCCAAGATTGAAGATCTGTTTGATCAACTCAATGGGGCCAAGGTGTTCTCCAAGATCGACCTCAGATCTGGGTACTACCAACTGAAGATCAGACCCCAAGATATTCCGAAGACGGCATTCGTAACCAGATATGGCCTGTATGAATGCACGGTCATGTCCTTTGGGTTGACCAATGCCCCAGCTTACTTCATGTATCTCATGAATAAGGTCTTCATGGAATATTTGGACAAGTTCGTCGTCGTCTTCATTGATGACATTCTTGTCTTCTCGAAGTCGGAAGAAGAGCACGAGCAACACTTGAGGATGGTCCTAGACAAGCTTCGAGAACACCAACTGTATGCCAAGTTCAGCAAGTGTGAATTCTGGCTGCGTGAAGTTGGATTTCTGGGACATGTTCTAACAGAAGAGGGATTGTCAGTCGACCCTGCCAAGATAGAAGCCGTGACTGAATGGCAATCCCCGAGCAATGTGAAGGAAGTCAGAAGCTTCCTCGGACTCGCGGGATATTACCGCAAGTTCGTTGAAGGATTCTCAAGCATTGCCCGACCCATGACTCAGCTCTTGAAGAAGGACAAGAAGTTCGAATGGACGCCGAAGTGCGAAGAAAGCTTCCAGGAGCTGAAGAAGAGGCTAACCACCGCTCCAGTTCTGGCCACACCAGATATACACAAGGAGTTTGTGATATATTGTGATGCGTCAAGAATCGGACTGGGAGGTGTTCTGATGCAAGAAGGCAGAGTCGTGGCCTACCTTTCAAGGCAGCTACGACCTCACGAAGAGAACTACGCTACTCATGACCTTGAGCTAGCAGCAGTGGTTCATGCCCTGAAGACTTGGCGACATTACCTCTTGGGGAAGCGATGTGAGGTATACACGGATCACAAAAGTCTGAAGTATATTTTCACTCAGAGGGAATTGAACATGAGGCAGAGAAGATGGCTGGAGTTGATAAAGGATTATGACCTCAGTGTTCAGTACCACCCTGGAAAGGCTAATGTGGTAGCAGACGCGTTGAGCAGGAAGGCTTGCTCCTTGAATGCTATGCTAAAGCACAAGCTACCCGCCTTGTATGAAGAACTTGAAAGCTTCGGGTTGGAACTGGTTGCACCAGGATTCTTGGCCAACCTCGAAGTTAAGCCTACCTTGATGGATGATATCAAGGAAGCTCAGAAGGGGCATGAGAGTATTGAAGGAATCAAGAGGAAGATCAAGGCAGGCAAAGCCTCAGGATTCTCAGAAGATGAGGAAGGAATTGTGTGGTTTGGGAATCGCATCTGCGTGCCCAACAAGGTTGAGCTCAAGAACCTGATCTTGCAAGAAGCTCATGACACCCCATATTCCATCCACCCTGGAGGAACCAAGATGTATCAAGACCTGAAGGAAAGATTTTGGTGGCACGGGATGAAAAGGGAGATTGCCACCTATGTTGCAAAATGCGACGTATGCCAGAGAGTCAAAGCTGAGCATCAGCGACCCGCTGGATTGTTGCAACCCCTTAAGGTGCCTGAATGGAAGTGGGACAGAGTCGGGATGGACTTCATCACCGGTTTACCCAGGTCAAGCAAGGGACATGACTCAATATGGGTCATCGTTGACCATCTGACCAAGGTGGCCCACTTCATTCCTGTCAAGACGACCAACAAGGGGAACCAGTTAGCCAGTCTCTACATCAACCGAATCGTGAGCCTTCATGGTGTTCCCAAGGAGATTGTGTCAGATCGAGGAACCCAGTTCACCTCAAGGTTTTGGAAGAAATTCCAGGAGGCTATGGGGACCAAGTTGTCCTTCAGCACTGCTTTCCACCCACAGACCGGAGGTCAGACCGAGCGAGTGAATCAAATACTCGAAGACATGCTCCGAGCCTGTGTCTTAGCTTATGGAGCTAAGTGGGAAGATTGCCTCCCTTTCGCCGAGTTCTCTTACAACAACAGTTATCAGGCCAGCCTTCAGATGGCACCATTTGAAGTGTTATACGGGCGGAAGTGCCGTACACCTCTCAACTGGCCGGAGACCGGAGAAGGACTTGTCTTTGGGCCTGATATCCTTCGTGAAGCAGAAGAGCAAGTCCAGCTTGTCAGAGAGCGTCTGAAGTCTGCCAAGTCAAGGCAGAAGAGCTATGCGGACTCACGTCGCAGAGACATAAACTTCCGAGTTGGAGACCATGTCTATCTCCGGGTCACCCCTCTCAAAGGAGCCCAGCGCTTTCATGTCAGGGGAAAGCTCGCTCCGAGATACATTGGGCCCTTCAAGATCACTGAGCGACGAGGGGAGGTGGCTTACCAGTTGGAACTTCCACCTGAACTTTCTGATGTGCACAACGTGTTCCACGTGTCACAACTCCGGAAGTGTCTCCAAGTTCCAGACAAGCCCGACCTCTACAAGGACGTCAATCATCAAGCCATTGATCTTCAACCTGATTTGACTTATCGTGAGCGGCCCATCTGCATTCTGGATGAGGCTGAACGACGCACTCGAAGCCGCACCATCAAGTACTTCAAGGTCCAATGGAGCAACCACACTGAAGCAGAAGCAACTTGGGAGCGTGAAGACTACCTTAGATCCGAATTTCCGTATCTCTTTTAAGCCTAGTTTAGGAATCTCGGGGACGAGATTCTTGTAAGGGGGGTAGGTCTGTCACACCGTGCATTTTGTAACATTTCATTTTCATTATTAAAGCATGAAAATTTGGACCAACAAAAACTTTTTGCATTTTTTT
>NC_057801.1:693863599-694016154 GCF_018294505.1 Triticum aestivum
CACAATTGAAGACTTCGTCCCGGGTCCGGATGGGACTTTCCTTGGCGTGGAAGGCAAGCTTGGCGATACGGATATGTAGATCTCCTACCATTGTAACCGACTCTGTGTAACCCTAGCCCTCTCTGGTGTCTATATAAACCGGATGGCTTTAGTCCATAGGACGAACAACAATCATACCATAGGCTAGCTTCTAGGGTTTAGCCTCCTTGATATCATGGTAGATCTACTCTTGTAACACACATCATCAATATTAATCAAGCAGGACGTAGGGTTTTACCTCCATTAAGAGGGCCCGAACCTGGGTAAAACATCATGTCCCTTGTCTCCTGTTACCATCTGCCTAGACGCACAGTTCGGGACCCCTACTTGAGATCCGCCGGTTTTGACACCGACATTGGTGCTTTCATTGAGAGTTCCTCTGTGTCGTCACCGATAGGCTCGATGGCTTCTTCGACCATCATCAATGATGCAGTCCAGGGTGAGACCTTTCTCCCCGGACAGATCTTCGTATTCGGCGGCTTTGCACTGCGGGCCAATTCGCTTGGCCATCTGGAGCAGATCGAAAGCTACGCCCCTGGCCGTCAGGTCAGATTTGGAAGTTTGAACTTCACGGATGACATCCGCGGGGACTTGATCCTCGATGGATTCGAGCCACAGCCGAGCATGCTGCACTGCCACGGCGAGCATGATTTAGCTCTGCAGCGGGACAGTACCCTGGAGGCCGCGCTCGAACCCGCTCCGATCTTCAATTCGGAGCCGGCTGCGCAGATCGAGGACGGATGGCTAGACACCACCTCGGGGGGTGCAACCTCTACGGCGATAGAGCCGAACACTGATCTTGTCCCTCATAAAGCTCGTGACTCCGAGGTGCCGGACTCCAAACCTCCCGCGCCCCCTCCAATCGAATTCGATTGGGCGCCGATCATGGAGTTCACCGCAGCGGACATCTTTCAACACTCACCTTTCGGCGACATCTTGAGTTCGCTAAAGTATCTCTCATTATCAGGAGAGCCCTGGCCGGACTACGGTCAGGATGGTTGGGATGCGGACGATGAAGAAATTCAAAGCCCACCCACCACCCAGTTGGTAGCCGCTGTCGACGATCTAACCGGCATGCTAGACTATGACTCCGAAGACATCGACGGTATGGACGACGATGCCGGAGACGACCAAGAACCAGCGCCCACCGGGCACTGGAAAGCCACCTCATCATATGACATATACATGGTGGATATTCCAAAGGATGGGAATGGCGAAGGAACATCGGAGGATGACCCCTCCAAGAAATAGCCCAAGCGCCGGCGTCAGCGGCGCCGCTCTAAATCCCGCCACAGCAAGAATTAAGATTCCAGCACTGGAGATAATAATACACCGGACAGTGCCAAAGACAACCCACTCCAGCAAGATCCAGCGCAGGAGGACGGAGATGCCAGCCCTCATGAGAGAGCGGCAGAAGAAGAGGTAGAGGATTATATGCCTCCCTCCGGAGACGAGGCAAGCCTCAACGACGATGAATTCGCCGTGCCTGAGGATCCCGTCGAACAAGAGCGTTTTAAACGCAGGCTTATGGCCACGGCGAACAGCCTCCAGAAAAAGCAGCAACAGCTTAGAGCTGATCAAGATCTGCTAGCCGACGGATGGACTGAAGTCCTCGCGGCCGAAGAGCATGAGCTCGAACGCCCCTCCAAAAGCTACCCTAAATGCAAGCTGCTCCCCCGATTAGAGGAGGAAGCGTACGAACCTGCATCACCAGGAGACAATACGGCTGACCGACCACCCCGTGGTCGCGACAGAGAGGCCTCTAGGCCCATCACTAGACCCGTACCCCGGCATCGCTCGAAAAGCACAAGGCCACAGTGGAACGCTCCGGACTTGCGAGATATATTGGAGGATAAGGCAAGACAATCAAGATCGATCTATGGATTGCGTGGGCGCCCCACGGTACGTGACGACAACCGTCGCGTCAGACACAGTAAGTCCGGCCGGGCCGAACAAAACAGACAAAGCTCTTTTGAGCTCCGTCGTGATATCGCCCAGTACAGAGGCGCCGCACACCCACTATGCTTCACAGATGAAGTAATGGATCATCAAATCCCCGAAGGGTTTAAACCCGTGAATATCGAACCTTACGATGGCACAATAGACCCCGCGGTTTGGATCGAAGACTATCTTCTTCACATCCACATGGCCCGCGGTGACGATCTTCACGCCATCAAATATCTCCCCCTCAAGCTTAAAGGACCAGCCCGGCATTGGCTTAACAGCTTGCCAGCAGAGTCAATTGGGAGTTGGGAAGACCTGGAAGCCGCATTCCTCGATAACTTCCAAGGCACGTATGTGCGACCACCAGACGCTGATGACCAAAGCCACATAATTCAGCAGCCAGACGAATCGGCCAGACAATTCTGGACATGGTTCTTAACCAAGAAAAACCAAATCGTCGACTGTACGGATGCGGAGGCCCTCGCGGCCTTCAAGCATAACATCCGCGATGAGTGGCTTGCCCGACACCTGGGACAGGAAAAGCCGAAATCCATGGCAGCCCTCACATCACTCATGACCCGCTTCTGCGCGGGTGAGGACAGCTAGCTAGCATGCAGCAACAACCTCAGCAAAAATTCTAGCAGTCCGGATTTCAAGGACCGAAATGGCAGGTCGCGTCGTAACAAAAACAAATGCCGCATCAATGGTGACAATAGTGAGGATACGGCAGTCAATGCTGGATTCAGAGGCTCTAAACCCGGTCAACGGAAAAAGCCATTCAAAAGAACTACTCCGGGTCCGTCCAATTTGGACCGAATACTCGATCGCTCGTGCCAGATACACGGCACCCCCGAAAAACCAGCCAACCACACCAACAGGGACTGTTGGGTATCAAGCAGGCGGGCAAGTTAATTGCCGAAAACAATGACAAGTGGCTACATAGCGATGACGAGGAAGAGACCCGACCGCCGAACAATATAGGACAGAAGGGTTTCCCCCCACAGGTGCGGACAGTGAACATGATATACGCAACGCACATACCCAAAAGGGAGCGGAATCGTGCATTCAGGGATGTATACGCGATGGAGCCAGTTGCCCCGAAGTTCAATCCATGGTCCTCCTGCCCGATCACTTTTGACCGAAGGGACCACCCCACCAGCATCCGCCACGGCGGATTCGCCGCACTGGTCCTAGACCCAATCGTCGATGGATTTCACCTCGCCAGAGTCCTGATGGACGGCGGCAGCAGCCTGAACCTGCTTTATCAGGATACAGTGTGCAAAATGGGCATAGATCCCTCAAGGATTAAACCTACCAAGACGACCTTTAAAGGCGTCATACCAGGTGTAGAAGCCAATTGTACAGGCTCAGTCACACTGGAAGTGGTCTTCGGATCCCCGGATAACTTCCGAAGCGAGGAGTTAATCTTCGACATAGTTCTGTTCCGCAGCGGCTACCATGCCATGCTCGGACGAACCGCGTTTGCAAAGTTCAACGCGGTGCCGCACTACGCATACCTCAAGCTCAAGATGCCAGGCCCTCGAGGAGTCATCACGGTCAACGGAAACACTGAACGTTCTCTCCGAACGGAGGAACATATAGCGGCTCTCGCGGCAGAAGTACAATGCAGCCTCTTAAGGCAATTCTCGAGTCCGGCCGTTAAGCGGCCGGACACAGCTAAGCGTGCCCGGAGTAACCTACAACAAGACCACCTGGCATGTTCCAAGCACGCGTAGCAGTGCGGCCCCAACCCCAGCCCCTGTAAAACGTCAAAACAGGTCCTTCACATACACCATTACGTCCTGAAGATACCATGGGCATGGGGAGAGGGGCACGACCACGATAAGCCCAGACTGCGGCTCAACCACACCAGGGGCTCTCAAGTGTGTCGTTCTTTTTTTCCTTTTCCTTTTTATTTTTTACCACAAGACTCCGTTCGTCAGAGGCCCTGTTCAGCAGCAGACCTGCCGAACTCACGATGCAACAGCCAGGGAAGGATAAAGGCTACAACGAATATCCAGGTGGTCTCCATTACGAGCATTAAATCTGTTTTATACACCACTCCGCAGCCTACCCCTGGAGGGGGACATGTTTAACAGTCCCGTCCCTTGCTTATCGCACTATTTGTATCGTTCTACATTCATAGCAGCACTTCTTGAATAAAACAATGCAACACCTTTTTGCTTATAATTGCATTTCTTTTTTATACATATGTTCATTTACAACATGTTGCATCCGTACACTTTGGTACGGTTAAAACAAACCAGGGGCTTATGTTTCCCGCATCATGGTGTCATAAGTCCGAACACTTTCACAAGTGCGGCACCTCGAACTTATAGCATTATATGCATCGGCTCCGAATCATGTCTTGGGTCAATAGTTGGGTTTGCCCGGCTGCCATGTTTTGGTACCTTACGTTCCGTTGTATCGGCTAAGGTAGCACTGGGAGAACCACTGCGATTGCGCCCCAGTTGAGCTGGGTTAACGCCTCAGTGGAGAAAGCTAAAACTGACCGTCATGATGAGGCGAGAGCCGGTTGCTGTTCGAGAGGTTTTTTGCGAGTCCTTAAAGACTTATGCCGCTTAGAGCGAGGAGCCGGATCTTGTCCAGCCCAGGCGTGGATAGCGCCCCAAATTCGGCCTTCCGAAGACTAGGGGCTTCACCGAAATTTAAAATTATAGAATTCTATGGCTAAGTGAGAGTGTTCAAGCATTATAAGTCCGGTTGCCTTGTTCGCTGTGTTGAGCGCCTCCCTAGATGGACCCAAAAATGGGAACAAGAGTGCTCAAGTTTATCCCGAACACCCCAGCACTCGTGGCATGGGGGCTCAAGCCGACGACTTGCCATCTCTCAGATTTGATAAACAGCCGCACAGAAGGTAATATTTTAAATTAACAAGCGTTGCTTAGCGCATATGAACTAAGTTTTCAGCGCACAGGATAACAAAATGCGAGTCTAGTCAAATATTACATCTTTGGAGCACTCACCCGCAATAGTGCGGGCGCCCTTCAGCACACTCTTGTAATACATCTCGAGCGTGCGATGCTCCTTGCCCTCTGGTGGCAGGTCCGTCACGAGTTTCTGGGCATCCATCTTGCCCCAGTGCACCTTTGCACGGGCAAGGGCCCGACGGGCACCTTCAATACAGGCGGAGTACTTGATGACTTCAACCCACGAGCACGCATCCACCAGCCGCCGCACCAGGCCGAAGTAGCTCCCAGGCATGGCCTCCTTAGGCCACAGCCGAACTATGAGGCCCTTCATGGCCTGTTCGGCCGCCTTGTGGAGCTCGACCAGCTGCTTCAGCTAGTCGCTAAGGGGCACCGGAAGACCAGAAGACCTTCTCCGTCGAGCTCCCCTCCTCGGCCCTGTAGAACGCGGCAGCATCGGACACGCTGCGAGGAAGATCTGCGAACGCTCCTGGAGAGCTCCGAATTCGGGTAAGCAACAGGTAATTAACACTCACATGCTTACTTTGCATGAAAAATGCCTTACCCGCTGCTATTTTCTTCACCGCCTCAATCTCCTGGAGGGCCTTGTAGGCTTCGGCCTTAGCGGCTTTGGCACTCTCAAGATCCGTTGCAAGCTCAGACTCTTGAGTCTTTGAGTCACGCTCCAGGCTCTCATGTTTTTTCACGAGATCCTGGAGCTCTTGCTGTACCTCCGCCACCCGCGCCTCCTGCTTCTCTCGCTCTATGCGCTCCGCGTCCGCATTGTGTTCGGTCGTGGCCACCGCCTCTTTCAGGGTCGCCACCTCGTTAGTGGCCCCTGCAATACCCACTTTATCCTTGTCATTCTTTTTGCAACCAAAATCCTTTTCTGTAAGGTACAATTTTAATAAGGTGTTACTCACCTTCGTTGTCCCCGAGCTGCTTCTTGGCACGGCCGAGCTCGTTCTCGGACCGCTCGAGGATTTCCTTCAAAGTATTGACCTCCACAGTCAGTGCGGCAGAGGTTAGCAGCGCAGCCTGCAATCCCATATTGACACATTTTTTATGACTCCTGCGTATATCTTTTTAGATCCTCAGTCCGGCTTTTCTTTCCGAACACCGAACCGAGCATCAGGGGCTACTGTCTATGCGGTACCATTTTATATATATCGAAATTCTTACCTCAAAGCCTGTTAGAAGGTTGCTGCAGGCTTCGGTCATCCCGCTCTTGGTGAGCTGCACCTTCTGAATCACCGCACTCATAATAGTGCAGTGTTCCTCTTCGATGGAGGCGCCATTGAGCGCCTCCAGCAAGCTATCCGGCGCCTCTGGTTGGACAGAGGCTGCCGGCGTCACGGTCTTGCCCTTCTTACGAAGGGGTTGCCCGCCGGACTCCGGAGCCACTGTGGGTTCCGGGGCCGAGTCCGGTGCAAAGTCCGGGAGGTTGTCTTGTGACACCTCCGGGGCCTCCTCCTCCTGGTGGGTCCCTTACTCGGATCCCACCTCGGCATCATCCGCGTCACGGGGGGTGGAGGCAGTCAGAAGAGAATCCATATCTGACGCACCTAAGGACCCGCTCAACGAAGCGGGAAGATCATCCTTGGGCGGGCTGCAGGGTTGTATGCGGCATTAGAAAGACATTATGTGGCGAAAAAGAAAAACCTTGAAGTTATTCGGGAGTCCGGATACTTTCGATCTCGCCAGGGGCTTGGCCCTTGGAGGCCAGTCCTCGTCGTCATCACTGGCGTGGGCAGAGCAGTCCGGGGGAAGAGTTTTTCCCTTCTTGGACCCTTCGGCCTCCCTTGTTGGGGAGGCCTTCCTTTTCTTCCCTCACCCCGCTGGGGGAGAGGCTTTCTTCTTCTCCTCCTCGCCTTGGTGGGAGGAGTTGGCCTCGGATTCATCATTCGATAGCACCTGAAAACGGGAACTCTTCCGAGTCCCCGTGGCCTTCTTCTTGGCCTTCTTCTCCGGCACCACGTGGGGTGCCGGAGCCAGTAGCCCCGTTAGGCGGGCGTCCGCTGGGTCCTCTGGCAATGGGGCCGGACAGATAGTCCATTCGGACTTCGCCAGCCAGTCCTGTCAAAGGTAAAGGGAGTTTAGATCCCGCATAGAGTCAAACTATGGAAAACAAGTGGCAAAATCACTTACCTCGTCAGCTGGACGCTGCGAGCGGAATCCACGATCTTTGGTAGCGGATGCAGGAGCCTCGGCGCCCTTGAACAGCACCTTCCAGACATCTTCGTACGTAGTGTCGAAGAGCCCGCTCAGGGTCTGGTGCTGCGCCGGATCGAACTCCCACATGTTGAAACCCCGTCGTTGGCACGGGAGAATCTGGCGGAGGAGCATGACCTGGACTACGTTGACAAGCTTGAGCTTCTTGTCCACCAGCTTTTGGATGCAGGCTTGGAGTCCTGTCAGCTCCTCCGAATCACCCCCGATCCGGCCACTCTCTTTCCAGGAGGTGAGCCGTGTAGGGATGCCAGATCTGAATTCGGGGGCCGCTGCCCAATCAGGGTCACACGGCTCGGTGATGTAGAACCACCCGATTGCCACCCCTTAATGGTTTCCACGAAAGTGCCCTCCAGCCAAGTAACGTGGGACATCCTGCCCACCATGGCGCCTCCGCACTCCGCTTGGCTGCCCTTCACAACCTTCGGCTTGACACTGAAGGTCTTGAGCCACAAGCCGTAGTGGGGCTGGATGCAGAGGAAGGCCTCGCACACGACGATAAACGCCGAGATGTTGAGGATGAAATTCGGGGCCAGATCATGGAAATCTAGGCCGTAGTAGAACATGAGCCCCCGGACAAAGGGATGAAGTGGGAAGCCCAGTCCATGGAGGAAATGGGGAAGAAATACTACCCTCTCATGGGGACTGTGGGTGGGGATGAGCTCTCCCTCATCGGGGAGCCGGTGCGCGATGTCGCTGGACAAATATCCGGCGTCGCGCAGCTTCTGGATCTGCCCCTCCGTGACAGAGGAGGCCATCCACTTGCCTCCCGCTCCGGACATAGTTGGAGAAGGTTGAGGTGAGAAGTGCGGACTTGGGTGCTGGACCTCGAGCTCGCGGAGATGGATAAGCCAAGGAGGAAGAAGGCGCAGGTAAAAGGGTTGGATCTTTATCCCCTTATATGGGCGGAAAAAAACATGTGTCCCCACCGGCCTTGTAAAACTCGCTTATCTCCCAAGCGTCACAATCAATGGCGCGGTTGGGTTACCCATGTCTGTATTGATGGGAATCCCGGAATAAGGGGAACACGATCTCTGCTTTGACAAGACGTGCCAAGGAAACCGCTTCGCTAAACGCGCCGAGGTGGAACAATAAAAACAATTTGAGTAAAGGCTTGGTAGTGGTGTGACGTCACGCCACAAAATACGTCAGCAGATTGAACTTGTGTAATATTATTCTCTCTACGGTGGTACATGTAATTTATTTTTGCAGAGCCGGACACTATCCTGGTGTTCACAATCTTCTATAAATTATTCGGAGGAAGAACCCGCCTTGCAATGCCGAAGACAACATGCGCGCCAGACTCGTCGTCATTGAAGCCAGGTTTAGGGGCTACTGAGGGAGTTCCGGACTAGGGGGTGTCCGGATAGCCGAACTATCATGATCGGCCGGACTCCAAGACTATGAAGATACAAGATTGAAGACTTCGTCCCGTGTCCGGATGGGACTTTCCTTGGCGTGGAAGGCAAGCTTGGCGATACGGATATGTAGATCTCCTACCATTGTAACCGACTCTGTGTAACCCTAGCCCTCTCCGGTGTCTATATAAACCGGAAGGCTTTAGTCCATAGGACGAACAACAATCATACCATAGTCTAGCTTATAGGGTTTAGCCTCCTTGATCTCGTGGTAGATCTACTCTTGTAACACACATCATCAATATTAATCAAGCAAGACGTAGGGTTTTACTTCCATCAAGAGGGCTCGAACCTGGGTAAAACATCGTGTCCCTTGTCTCCTGTTACCATCCGCCTAGACGCACAGTTCGGGACCCCCTACCCGAGATCCGCCGGTTTTGACACCGACAGTGAGGATCACCTTGACTCAAGCATAAATTAAAAACATAAAGTAAAAGATAGGCCCTTCACAGGGGGAAGCAGAGGTTGTCATGCGCGTTTAGGGTTGATGCACGAAATCTTAATGCAAAAGAACGTCACTTTATATTGCCCCTTGTATGTGGACCTTCATTATGCAATCCGTCGCTTTTATTACTTCCACAACAAGTTCGTACAAAGCTTATTTTCTCTGCACTAATAAGTCATACATATTTAGAGAGAAATTTTTATTGCTTGCACCGATGACAACTTACTTGAAGGATCTTACTCAATCCATAGGTAGGTATAGTGGACTCTCATGGCAAAACTGGGTTTGAGGATATTTGGAAGCACAAGTAGTATCTCTACTTGGTGCAAGGAATTTAGCTAGCAAGAGGGGGAAAGGCAAGCTCAACATGTTTGGAAGGTCAGTGACAATCTACTTTAACTGAGATGTCGGAAAACATAAACCATTACGTTGTCTTCCTTGTCCAACATCAACTCTTTTAGCATGTCATACTTAATGAGTGCTTCACAATCATAAAATATGTCCAAGATAATATATCTATATGTGAACCCCTCTTTCCTTATCACTTCCTATTAATTGCAACGATGACCAAGGCTACGTTCATCAACTCTCAACAATTTTTATGCCTCACACTTTCTATGTGTGAAGTTATCACTATCCATAAGATCAATATGAACTCTTTTGTTCTTTCTACTTTCTCAAGATCATAGCAACATAGCAAAGCCCTTGACTCAACACTAATCTTTATTATAGAAAGCACACGGACTCGCTTACATAAAGAGATCACAATGCAAAACTCAAAACTACTACATATCAAAACTTCAATCTACTAGATCAAGATACTACTAAAAGGATCGAACTAAATAAAGTAGTAAAGATATGAGTGTGATGGTGATACGATACCGGGGCACCTCCCCCAAGCTTGGCAGTTGCCAAGGGGAGTTCCCATACCCATGCGATTATTTCTTCGGAGGTGATGGAGGTGGTGATGATGACGGTGGATAATCGCACATCGAGCGTAAAAGCTCCTCCAACTTACGGATAATGCCCTTGAGCCCAGCAATATTATCCTTCAACAAAATATTCTCCTGTGTGAGATACTTGTTCTCTATGTGGGCTAACTCAATCATCTTGAAAGCTTCAATCTCTGTTGGAGTGAAAAGGTTAGGTAAAGGTTGAGGGATGTCTTCTTCTTTCACCACCGGAGCTTGAACCTCCACGGCCTTCTTGATCCCTTCATCCTTGTTGACCTCTTCTGGTTCCTCTCTTTTCAACTCTATCTTCAATAGCCAAGCATCCTTGTCTTCATTGTTGGAGGAGGGAGAAGTCATGGTGCTCTAAATCTGAAACAGAAACAGCTCGAAACGAAAACAGAGGATATTTGCGTGATACGGTGGTCAAAACCTTCGGGAGTATATATAATGAATTTTTGCCAACCAAAATATGTAACATACACGAAAACAGAGTCCGGGAGGCACACGAGGTGCCCACGAGACAGGGGGCGCGCCCTACAGGGGGGGGGTCGCGGCCTCCTCTCTCGTGGGAGCCTCGTGTCCCTTTCGTACTACTTCTTTCTTCCTAAAATGCTTAAATAATCCAAAACTGAAAAAAAATCTGCCATTAGAGTTGTTTTGGAGTCGGTTTACTTACCGTACCACGTACCTATGCCTTTTCAGAGTCTGGAATATTCTGGAAAGTGTCTCTTATGTATTCCTCGGGGGTTATGGTTTCAATAATATTAGTTTCAACATTGATAGGATTACCTGAAATATAATGTTTAATTCTTTGACTGTTAACCACCCTCAGATCTGCGCCTTCGAAGTTGTTGATTTTTATAGCACCAGAACGATAGACCTCATATATAACGTAGGGACCTTCCCATTTTGAGAGAAGTTCTCCTGCAAAAAAATTTAAATGAGAGTTGAATAATAACACATATTCTCCTATGCTAAACTCACGCTTTTGTATCCTCTTATCATGCCAGCGTTTGACTTTTTCTTTGAAAAGCTTGGCATTCTCATATGCTTGGGTTCTCCATTCATCAAGTGAGCTAATATCAAACAACCTCTTCTCACCGGCAAGTTTGAAGTCATAATTGAGCTCTTTAATAGCCCAATATGCTTTATGTTCAAGTTCAAGAGGTAAATGACATGCTTTTCCATAAACCATCTTATATGGAGACATAGCCATAGGATTTTTGTATGCAGTTCTATAGGCCCATAATGCATCACTCAAGTTTTTTGGACCAATTCTTTCTAGATCTATTCACAGTCTTTTGCAAAATTAATTTGAGCTCTCTATTGCTCAATTCTACTTGACCACTAGACTACGTGTGATAAGGAGATGCGATTCTATGATTGACATCATACTTAGCAAGCATCTTACGGAAAGCACCATGAACAAAGTGTGAACCACCATCAGTCATAAGATATCTAGGGACTCCAAACCTCGGAAAAATAACTTCTTTAAGCATTTTAATAGAAGTGTTATGATCAACACTACTAGTTGGAATAACTTCTACCCACTTAGTAACATAATCAACGGCAACTAAAATATGTGTATAACCATTGGAGGCAGGAAAGGTCCCATATAATCAAAGCCCCAAACATCAAACGGTTCAATAACAAGAGAATAATTCATAGGCATTTCTTGACGTCTACTAATGTTACCTATTCCTTGACATTCATCACAAGATAAGACAAACTTACGAGCATCTTTGAAGAGAGTAGGCCAATAAAAACCAGATTGTAGTACCTTGTGTGCAGTTCTATCTCCAGCATGGTGTCCTCCATAAGATTCAGAGTGACACTTGCGTAGGATTTGTTCCTGTTCATGCTCAGGCACACAACGTCTAATAATACCATCTACTCCTTTATAAAGGTGTGGATCATCCCAGAAGTAATGTCTTAAATCATAAAAGAACTTTTTCTTTTGCTGGTATGTGAAACTAGGCGGTATATATTTAGCAACAATGTAATTAGAATAATCAGCATACCAAGGAGCAGTACGAGAAGCATTGACAACCGCTAATTGTTCATCAGGAAAACTATCATTAATAGGCAGTGGGTCATCAAGAACATTCTCTAACCTAGACAAATTGTCTGCAACGGGGTTCTCAGCTCCCTTTCTATCAATAATATGCAAGTTAAATTCTTGGAGCAAGAGAACCCATCTAATGAGTCTAGGCTTAGCATCTTTATTTTCCATAAGATATTTAATAGAAGCATGATCAGTGTGAATAGTAACTTTGGAATCAACAATATAAGGTCTAAACTTATCACATGCAAACACAACTGCTAAGAACTCTTTTTCAGTAGTAGCATAATTTCTCTGGGCAGTATCAAGAGTCTTACTAGCATACTGGATAACATTAATTTTCTTATCGACTCTTTGCCCTAAAACAACACCTACAGCATAATCACTAGCATCGCACATAATTTCAAAAGGTAAATTCCAATCAGGTGGCTGAACAATAGGTGTTGTGATCAAAGCTTTCTTAAGTGTTTCAAATGCTTCTCATAATCATCATCAAAGACAAAAGGAATATCTTTCTGCAATAAATTAGTCAGAGGCCAAGAGATTTTAGAAAAGTCCTTAATGAACATCCTATAAAAGTCGGCATGACCAAGGAACTTCTTATACCTTTTATGTCCTTGGGACATGGCATCTTTTCAATAGCATCAACTTTGGCTTTATCAACTTCAATACCTCTCTCGGAGATCTTGTGCCCCAAGACAATGCCTTCATTAACCATAAAGTGACACTTTTCCCAATTCAGGACGAGACTAGTGTCTTCTCATCTCTGCAAAACTCGATCAAGGTTGCTCAAACAATCATCAAAAGAGGATCCATAGACGGAGAAGTCATCCACGAATACCTCACAAATCTTTTCACAAAAATCAGAAAATATAGCCATCATGCATATTTGAAAGGTAGCAGGTGCTTACATAAACCAAAAGGCATATGTCTATAAGCAAAAGTACCAAAAGGGCAAGTAAAAGTAGTTTTAGATTGATCCTTCGCGGACACAGGTATTTGAGAGAAGCCAGAATAACCATCTAGAAAGCAAAAATGTGTGTGTTTGGATAGCCTTTCTAGCATTTGATCAATAAAAGGTAAAGGGTAATGATCTTTCTTAGTAGCTTTATTTACGGAAATCAATTACCATCCTATAGCCTGTAATAATTCTTTGCGGGATGATTTCATCTTTATCATTAGGAACAACGGTAATACCTCCCTTTTAGGGACACAATGGACAGGGCTTACCCATTCACTATCAGCAACGGGATAAATAATACCTGCCACAAGGAGTTTTAGAATCTCCTTTCTCACCACTTCCTTCATTTTGGGGTTTAATCGTCTTTGAGGATCTCTAACTGGTTTGGCATCTTTCTCCACTGAAATTTTGTATTGACATAATGTGGGACTAATGCCCTTAAGATCGTCCAGAGTATATCCAATAGCAACTAGGTGCTTCTTCAGAGTTTTCAATAATCTTTCTTCTTCTTTCTCTGAAAGGTTAGCACTAATAATAACAGGATATATTACTTTTTCATCAAGATAAGCATACTTGAGATTATCAGGTATGGGTTTGAGTTCAAACACGGGATCACCCTTGGTTGGAGGGGAATCCCCAAGAATTTCAATGGGAAGGTTATGTTTTAGCATAGGTTCTTGTTTAAGGAACACTTCATCTATTTCTTCCCTTTCCTTCATAAACATATCGTTTTCATGGTCTAACAAATATTGTTCTAACGGATCGGTTGGAGGAACAGCAATGGAAGCAAGACCAATAATTTCATCCTTACTAGGTGGTTCCCTTTCACGAGGTTGTCTACTAAACTTAGCGAAATTAAACTCATGAGACATACCATCTACGCCAATAGTGACAATATTCTTTTCACAATTAATCTTAGCACTAGAAGTATTCAAGAAGGGTCTACCAAAAATAATGGGACAAAAATCATCTTGTGGGGAACCAAGAACAAGAAAATCAGCAGGGTATTTAATCTTCCCACACAAGACTTCAACATCTCTAACAATCCCAATAGGTTTAATGGTGTCCCTATTAGCAAGCTTAATAGTAACATCAATGTCTTCTAATTCAACAGGTGCAATATCATGCATAATTTCTTTATAAAGATCATAAGGTATCGCATTAGCACTAGCACCCATATCACATAAGCCATGATAAAAATGATCTCCTATTTTAACAGAAATAACAGGCGTGCCTACAACAAGTCTACGTGTCTTAGTATCGGGTCTAGCAATATTAGCAGTTTCACCCAAGAAAGAGATAACATGCCCATCTAAGTCCTCATCCAAGAGGTCTTTAATCATAGCAATACCAGGTTCAACATTAAGTTGCTCAGGAGGTGTATAGGTCCTAGTATTACTCTTACGAACAACAGTCGAAGCTTTAACATGATCTTTTATCCTAACAGGAAAAGGATGTTTTTCAACATAAGCAGTAGGAATAATAGGATCACTATATGTAATAGTATTTTCTTCGACTGTAATAGGTGCAACTAGTTTCACTTCAAGAGGAGGGTTATATTTAAACCACTTCTCTTTAGGGAGATCAACGTGAGTAGCAAAAGTTTCACAAAAGGTAGATACTATCTCAGAGTCAAGTCCATACTTAGAGCTAAATCCACGGAAAGCATCGGTATCCATAAAAGACTTAACACAATCGAACTTAGGTGTCATACCTGACTCCTTACCATCGTCGGAACCCCAATCTTCAGAGTTGCGTTTAGTTCTTTCCAATAAGTCCCATTTTGTCAGGACCCCGACTCAATGCCACATCGATCTAGCATGTAACACCTCATATCACTTTGCGGCCTCACGCACGGTATCCCCATGGTGTCGCCTTACCTTTGCCCGGGACCGTTTGCGCCTTTTGGCACACGTATATGACAGTGTCGCTAGCATCCATATGATAAGGAGCCCGGGCTGACATGGCTAGTCGTAAACCCAAAGTGGCACAGACTTACAGGGACAGGCATCCATGACCCAGCATCGAACGTGTCGGTCATCAGCGAGTGAATCCAGGCTGTAGCACTGGGCTAGCAGGACTCCGGTGAACCGGGCTGTAGCGGGCTAACAGGACTCCGGTATCCATCGCGTGACATTTCCCCGAAGGGACAGACACAGGAACGAAGAAGGACACATGCCGGCCAGCCTAAGTGTTCCGGAGCAGTAGCAAGCTACCATGGCTCGGTGGAAACACTAGGAGACATTTCCCCGTAAGAGAGGCTACTAAAGATAAACAACTAGATGGTCAGATCCCACACATACCAAGCATTTCAATAACATACACACAATATGCTCGATATGTGCAAATACAACATGGCATCACAACATGACTCTACGACTCAAGTAATTTATTCAATAGGCTCCGAGGAGCGAGATATTACAAACATGGGTCTCATGACCCAACGATCAGAGCATACAAATCAAAGCACAAGCGGAAGCTATCATGTCTGGGTACAGACATCTATAACTGAAAAAGGCTGAGAAGCCTGACTATCTACCAGATCCTGCCGGGGCACAAGATCGTAGCTGAGGTAACAAGCTAAACGTCGAAGTCCACGCGAAACTACTAGTGAGACCAAATTCTCTCTGCAAAAACATAAAATAGGCAAACGTGAGTACAAATGTACCCAGCAAGACTTACATCAGAACTAACTACATATGCATCATTATCAACAAAGGGGATGGTGGGGTTTAACTGCAGCAAGCCAGCTTTAACTCGGTGGCTATCCTGAACTACGACTGCAATGTAACTCTTTTGAGGTGGCGCACACGAGTCCACATATTCCCCATATCAATACACCACTATGGATCCGCTCCCGTCTCCCTACGAGAGCGCCATCCATAGCACTCACGCTTATCTTGCGTATTTTAGAGTATCCACTTTCACTTGTCTATGAACTGATATAAGCAACCCAGAAGCCCTTTACCGTGGACACGGCTATTCGAATAGATGATGTTAACCCTGCAAGGGTGTACTTCTTCATACATGTTTCCACCACTTAGCGTCTGCACACGACCTGTGCTCGGCAGAGTTCAAGCGAAAGCCGACGTGGGTGTAGACCATGACCTACCTAAACACTCAATTCTCTAGTCCAGGTTTATCGCCTATTCGGGTTCCATCCATGAGGAGATCCGGCCGGAGTTTTGCTCACAGCCCCAAACGATGTGAACAGGGTTCCGTGACACCAAACGGGCGCCCGGTATACCCGGCCACGTGCCTACCGCATCACAGCCCACCCCTCCGGTCAGCGCTGTCCATGGCCTCCAGCATACTACAAACACCAGAAACTACTTGCAACTCCTGGACAGAGGACGAGGGTGAATAAGAAGTCGAGAGGGGTCATATTTCAGGGCCCAATGTATGGTAGTAGCTGAATCATGGATCACAAACACAGAACTCAGTTCCTAAGGACGGCTTCAATGAGATAACCCACCATGTACTCCTACATGGCCTCTCACCGACACCTTTTACCAACTCGTGTTCACACACTTAGCTCACACACAGTAGGACATGTTCACACACCTCTGATTCATCCCGGATAAATCAGACCTGACACAACTCTAAGCAGTAGCAGGCATGACAAACAAGCAAGAATGAGTAGGCACAACAGGGCTCAAACAACTCCTACTCATGCTAGTGGGTTTCATCTATTTACTGTTGCAATGACAGGTCATGCAAAGGATAAAGGGGTTCAGCTACCGCAGCAAGTAACAGATGAATCGGTGTTGTCCTTATGCAGTAAAAGAGAGCAGGAGCGAGAGAGTGGGATTTTATCGAAATGAACAAGGGGGTTTTGCTTGCCTGGCACTTCTGAAGAAAACATTGAGTCTTCATCAGTGTCAACGATCACATCATCGGTATCACGTCTATCGAGAGGGGACAAATACCGGCAACACAGAAGGGAACATAATCAATGCAATGCACAATATGATGCATGATCATGACATGGCAAAATGAATGTGTTTTGGGCTAATGCAACTAGCAACAGATTAAATGAAGTTGGTTTGAATACAAGATTCAAATTCAAACTCCATATGTGATTATTCAAATGCCATTAATTAATTTGTTCTAAACAGCAGTTATAAGTTGTTCTAACATGCATGAAAATGGTACAGATGGATTCCTTGAATTTTTCTGATAATTTTTCATATATAAATTATTTAATTTGGGGTTACGGTTGAATTTCTATGAATTTTAGAAGTTTTAGGCATTTTCTGAAATTTCCTGAATATTTAGAATTAAAATAATTCCAGAAAATGATTTATGGCGTCAGCACCACGTCACTGTGACGTCAGCAGAGTCAATTGGGCTGGTCCGGTCAAACCTGACCAGTGGGGCCCACTGGTCAGTGTCTCAGGTCTGGATTGAGTGAATGACAGGTGGGACCGGTCAACGATGACTGGGCCAGAGTCAAAGCTGACACGTGGGGTCCACGGCACTAACACTAATTTAACAGAATAATTATATTAACCTAATTAAGCGCAGGGGCCCACATGGCAGTGGCTCTAGGGGTGTTTAGCGGGGTTATTAGCACTAATTAACCGGCGCCACGTCAGCAGGTGACGCTGGCGACCACAGCAGCGGCGGGAACTCGCCGGAGTTGGTCGAGGCGGCGCTACAGGCTGCGGTTGGGCACCCTGAGGGCACAAGGAGGGAGCCCGTGCTCCCGCGCGTCTAGGGGCGCAAGCAGCTGGGCACAGGGAGGCCGAGGTCGACGGCGGCGACCAGAACGGCGGCGGCCGGAGCTACGGGTTCGAGCGGCGCGGGGCTGCAGCTTGCAAATGAACAAGCTAGGCGGTTCGGAAGCATCTGCGGGACGTGTTGAACTCGTCCAGGTGCTTTTCATGGTCAGCAGGGGTCGCTAGCAACGGCGAGCTTCACGGCGGCGGCAGCGAGCTCTCGGCCATCACAGAAACAACGGCTAGGGGATGCAATCGATGGTGGGGAGAGGGGGAGAACGAAGAGGAGCTCACAGCGGTGAGGGGGAGCAACTCGGTGTAGCCGGGGACGTGCTGAGGCCGCAAATTGACCGGAGGGGGCCGTCGGATCCGGAGGTTGAAGACGGCGCGTTGGCGGCGATGCAGGGCTTCCGGAGGGCCGTGGATCGGTGGGGAGGAAGAGGGGGTCGAGGCGGAGCTCCTGGGCGCATCGGCGAGGCTAGGGGTGGCCGGTGGCCACGGGTACGGCGACGATGACGGCGAGCTCCGCTCGGTGGTGTGCGCGAGAGGGGAGCAGAGGAGGGGATGGGGTCCAGGGGGAGAGAGGAGAGGTGCAGGGGGCGAGGGGGAGTGCGTGGCTCCCTCGGGTGCCTCCAGCGGTGAGCAGGTAAGCAGGAGGTGGCCGGAGCTCTCGGGCGCGCGCCACGCCTCGCCTCTGCCTACTGGCAGAGGAAGACGACAGGGGGGGGGAGTAGCGGTGGCGGGCTGGGCCGGAAGTGTTGGGCCGTCCGGGTGGCTTCGGTGAGCGCCAGGTGAGTCTAGGTAAGTTTCTGTTCTTCTTTTTTTTTATTTCTGTTCTGTTCTGCTTTTTTTATTAAATTGCCACTGAATTCAAATTCAAACAAATTTGAAAACAGTGCCAAAACTCCCCTGGATATTTTAAGTCACTTAATGGACTTTTTCACAAATACAAAAAATATCTCAGGTCATTTGAAAATATATTCATTATATATTATGAATATAATTCCAAATTCAAATAGAATATGATTTAAATTCAATGCTCAAAATATTCCTCAAAAATGTTCATTATTTTTGGTTTGGTGTATAACCCTGGCCAAAATATAACCAACATTAGTTAAGGCCATTTTGGAATCATTGAATGCATTTTCCAGGGTTCTTTTGCCCTGCTTTTAATTAAAGTTTTGAGGCTTCAACAATCCTCAATTCATGTTTCAGAAATTTAAATATGATGCCTGGATGAAGATGCAACTATCTACAAACAATATTCTAGGGCTGTGACACATTTGAAATCAATAGTCTTCAGCATATAGGAACCAGCACAGGAAGTATCGAGCAGGTTGCGATTATCAAGAGAAAGTCGAGCATAAAAATTCTGAATAATCATTTCCCGAGAGAGCTCATGATTGGGACATGAATATAACATTGACTTAAGCCTCCCCCAAGCTTGAGCGATGCTTTCTCTTCGCGAGGCCAGAAATTATATATGTAATTACGATCACGATGAACAAGATGCATAGGATAGAACTTCTGGTGAAATTCCAACTTCAGTCGCTTATAATTCCAAAATCTCGTATCATCACATAGCCTATACCATGTCATTGCTTCTCCCTTCAAAGATAAAGGGAAGACGTTCCTTTTGACAACATCATCGGGGATACCTGCAAGCTTAAATAATCCACAAACTTCATCCACAAAGATAAGGTGTAAGTCGGGATGCAATGTTCCATCTCCTGCAAAAGGATTAGCTAGCAGTTTTTCTATCATACCCGAAGGAATCTCAAAGTGAATATTTTCGTAAGGTTCAGTTGGTTGAGGAGCATCTCTTTGCTCTTCTGGTTGGGGTGAAGATACCCCAAACAAGCCCCTCAAAGGATTAGTTTCCATAGTGACAAGTAACAGAAAATTTCAACACACTATATAAATGTTTCCTTACCAAGTTCCACTCACCAGAAGCACTAGACTCCCCGACAACGGCGCCAGAAAAGAGTCTTGATGACCCACAAGTGTAGGGGATCTATCGTAGTCCTTTCGATAAGTAAGAGTGTCGAACCCAACGAGGAGCAGAAGGAAACGATAAGCGGTTTTCAGTAAGGTTTTCTCTGCAAGCACTGAAATAGTAGGTGATAGATAGTTTTGTGACAAGATAAATAGTAACAAGCAAAAAGTAAATAAAGTAAATAAAGTGCAGCAAGGTGCCCAATCCTTTACCTGGAAAAATTCTAATAATGAGGAAGGAGCTCCCGAGGACACATTGGGAATTATCGCCAAGCTAGTTTTCATCACGTTCGTAAGATTCACGTTCGGTACTTTGATAATTTGATATGTGGGTGGACCGGCACTTGGGTACTGCCCTAACTTGGACAAGCATCCCACTTATGATTAACCCCTATTGCAAGCATCCGCAACTACAAAAAGGAGTATTAAGGTAAACCTAACCACAACATTAAACATATGGGTCCTTATCAACCCCTAACGAGGCAACGCATAAACTAGGGTTTAACCTTCTGTCACTCTAGCAACCCATCATCTACTTATTACTTCCCTATGCCTTCCTCTAGGCCCAAATAATGGTGAAGTGTCATGTAGTTGACGTTCACATAACACCACTAGAGGAAAGACAACATACATCTCATCAAAATATCAAACGAATACCAAATTCACATGACTACTAATAGCAAGACTTCACCCATGTCCTCGGGAACAAACGTAACTACTCACGAAGCATATTCATGTTCATAATCAGAGGAGTAATAGTATGCATAAAGGATCTGAACATATGATCTTCCACCAAGTAAACCAATTAGTATCAACTACAAGGAGTAATCAACACTACTAGCAACCCACATGTACCAATTTGTGGTTTTGATACAAGATTGGATACAAGAGATGAACTAGGGTTTTGAGAGGAGATGGTGTTGGTGAAGATGTTGATGGAGATTGACCCCCTCCCGATGAGAGGATCGTTGGTGATGATGTTGGTGATGATTTCCCCCTCCCGGAGGGAAGTGTCCCCGGCAGAACAGCTCCGCCAGAGCCCTAGATTGATTCCGCCAAGGTTCTGCCTCGTGGCGGCGGAGTTTCGTCCTGTAAGCTTGCCCACGATTTTTCCAGGGAAAGAGTGATGATATAGCAGAAGATGGACACCGGAGGCCCACCAGGGGGCCCAGGAGATAGGGGGCCGTGCCCTACAGGGGGGCGCCCCTTTTTCCTGGACAGGGTGTGTGCCCCCTGGCCTATTTCTTTTGCTCAAAAATTCTTAATAAATCCAAAAAGTTGTTTCGTGGAGTTTCAGGACTTTTGGAGTTGTGCAGAATAGGTTTCCAACGTTTGCTCCTTTTCCATCCAGAATTCCAGCTGCCGGCATTTCCCCTCTTCATGGTAAACCTTGTAAAATAAGAGAGAATAGCCATAAGTATTGAGATATAATGTGTAATAACAACCCATAATGCAATAAATATTGATATAAAAGCATGATGCAATATGAACTTATCAGCGGGGTCCTGGCATTTTGAGCTTGAGGTATGCATAGTGCAGTACCGCATTGAATCGAGCGAACGTAGTTCTTCCCAGTAGTGCATGATAGCCACTACGAAAAGGGACGAGGTCGAAGATTAACTCCTCTCTTAGGAAATTATCCGGAGATCCGAAGACCACTTCCAGTGTTATTGAGCCCGTGCAGCAGGCCTCTACCCCTGGAATTACACCTTTAAAGGTGGTTTTGGTTGGCTTGATCCATGAGGGATCTATGCCCATTTTGCGCACTGTGTCCTGATAGAGTAGGTTCAGGCTACTCCACCGTCCATGAGGACTCGCGTGAGATGGAATCCGTCGATGATTGGGTCGAGGACCAATGCGGCTGAGACGCTGTGACGGATGTTGGTGGGATGGTCCCTACGACCAAAGGTGATCGAGCAGGATGGCCATGGGTTGAACTTTGGGGTGACGGGCTCCATCGCATAGACGTCCCTAAGTGCACGCTTTCGCTCCCGTTTAGGGATGTGAGTGGCGTAGATCATGTTTACTGTTTTCACCTGGGGGGCAATTTCTTCTGTCCCCCAGCGTTCGGACGCCGGCGCTCCTCGTCATCATTGTTGTGCTGCCCCTTGTCCTTGTTCTCAGCATTTATCTTGCCAGCCTATTTGAACACCCAGCAATCTCTGTTAGTGTGATAGGCTGGTTTATCGGGGGTGCCGTGAATCTGGCATGAGCGGTCGAGTATGCGGTCCAGACTGGATGATCCTGATTGTTTCTTTTAAACGGCTTCTTCCGCTGACCAGATTTGGAGTTGTTGAATCCGGCATTGACTGCCGTATCTTCGGCATTCTCGCCATTGTTCCGGCGCTTATGTCTATTGCACCGTGCATTTCCGTTACTTTCGCGGATATTTGAAGTACCAGAGTTTCCTGGCGCGGTGTTATTGTGAGCCAGCCAGCTATCCTCGCCCGCGCAAAAGCGGGTCATTAATGTCGCGAGGGCCGCCATGGACTTCGGTTTTTCTTGGCCGAGGTGTGGGGCAAGCCACTCGTCATGGATATTATGCTTAAAGGCCGACAGGGCCTCGGCGTCCAGACAGTCGAAAATTTGGTTCTTTTCAGTTAGGAACTGAGTCCAGAATTTCCTGGCTGACTCTCGGGGCCGTTGGGTAATGTGACTTAAGTCATCAGCATCCGGGAATGCGTCCTCAAGATTTTACCAACTGCCAATGGAGTTTGCTGGCAGGCTGTTCAGCCAATGTCTGGCTGGCCCTTTAAGCTTGAGTGGGAGATACTTGATGGCATGTAGGTCATCACCGCTGGCCATGTGAATGTGGAGAAGGAAATCTTTGATCCACACCGCGGGGTCTGTTGTGCCATCGTATGACTCGATGTTGACGGGTTTAAACCCTTCTGGGAATTCATGTTCCATTACTTCATCAGTGAAGCAGAGGGGGTGTGCGGCGCCTCTGTGCCAGGCTATGTCACGGAGCAGTCCAGCTGGGTCTGGCCGGTTGTGTTCGGCCTGGCCGGATTTATTATTAGTGTATCCGGCATGACGATCATCGTCATGTGTTGTGGCGCGCCCTCGTGATCCGTAGATCGATCTTGGTTGTCCTGCGTTGTTTTCCAATTTATCTCGCAGGTCCTGCATGTTGCCCCGGGCCGTAGTGAATCTGCGTTGGGGTGCGGGCTGGTACTTCATTTTATCCCGGCCACGAGGTGGCCGGTCAGCCTCATCTTGTGCTGGAACTTCAGGCTCTTTGTCCTCTTCTTCTAGCGAATTGTGCTTTGGGTATCCCCTGATAAGGGGCTCGAGTCCGTATTCCTCGGCCGCCAGGACCTCGGTCCATCTGTTTGCGAGCAGATCTTGATCAGCTTGGAGCTGCTGTTGCTTCTTTTTTAGGCTTCTTGCAATGGCTATAAGCCGGCGCTTGAAGCACTCCTACTCTATGGGATCCTCTGGTATGCCGAATTCGTCGTCACCGAGGCTCACCTCGTCTTCGGAGGGAGGCATATAGTTATCGTCCTCCAAGTATCCGTCTGTCGCCTGTTCATCTGGGCTGACCTTCCCATGTTCTTGTTCGGCTTGCTCGAAGGTGGGCTGATCAAGATTGTATTCCTCTTTGGTGCCATCTGGATTATCTTCTTCTCCAGTGCCGGTGTTGCTATGGTGGGGCTTGGAGCGGAAACGATGACGCCCATGCTTTGACTTCTTCCCTGAGGGGTTATCTCCTGTTGCCTCATCGCCATTCTTTTCTTTGGGAGTATCCACCATATATATATATCATATGAAGAGGTGGCATTCCAGTGCCCTGTGGGCGGTGGTTCGTGTTCTTCTCCCGCATCGTCGTCTATACCGTCGATGTCTTCGGAGTCGAGGTTAAGCATGTCGGTCAAATCATCGACCGTGGCTATGAAGTGGGTGGTGGGTGGGTGACGAATTTCTTCGTCGCATGCTTCCCACTCAAGCCGAACATAGTTCGGCCAAGAATCTCTTGATAGAGAGAGAGACCTTAATGAATTTAGCACATCTCCGAAGGGCGAGTGCTGAAAGACATCCACGGCAGTGAACTCCATGATTGATCCACGGCAGTGAACTCCATGATTGGGGCCCAATCAGATTCGATGGGCATGGGTGCACGCGGTCCGGAACCCACGACCGAAGACAAGTCCGGGGGTCCGGAGACACAGATCTCCTTAGAAGCGGAGTCTGTGTTTGGCTCCAACGCCGAAGAGTGTGCGGCCTCCGAGGCGGGGTCCATCCACCCGTCCTGGGAAGGCACAATCTGCTCTAGAACGAAGTCTGGAGCCATAGTAGTCGTGATGTTCTGAATACTGTCCGACGGCAGATCTAGGTCATGCACATTGTGATCGTTCGGCGCTCCTGACATGGGCCCGAATCCGTCAAAGATCAAGTCTCCGCGTATGTCGGCAGTGTAGTTTAGGTTTCCAAACCTGACCTGACGGCCAGGCGCGCAACTTTCGATCTTCTCTAGGTGGCCAAGCGAGTTGGCCCGCAGTGCGAAGCCGCCGAACATGAAAATCTGTCTGGGGAGAAAAGTCTCACCCTGGACGGCGTTGTTGAAGGTTGGAGAAGCCATCAAGCCATACAGCAACGACACAGAGGAACTCTCAATGAAAGCACCAATGTCGGTGTCAAAACCGGAGGATCTCGGGTAGGGGGTCCCGAACTGTGCATCTAAGACTAATGGTAAGAGGAAACTGGGGACATGATGTTTACCTAGGTTCGAGCCCTCTCGATGGAGGTAATACCCTACTTCCTGCTTGATTGATCTTGATGATATGAGTATTACAAGAGTTCATCTACCACGAGATTAGAGAGGCTAAACCCTAGAAGCTAGCCTATGGTATGATTGTTGTTGTTGTCCTACGGACTAAACCCTCCAGTTTATATAGACACTGGAGGGGGCTAGGGTTACACAGAGTCGGTTACAGAGAAGGAGATCTACATCCGAATCACCAAGCTTGCCTTCCACGCCAAGGAGAGTCCCATCCGGACACGGGACGAAGTCTTCAATCTTGTATCTTCATAATCCAACAGTCCGGCCAAAGTATACAGTCCGGCTGTCCGGATACCCCCTTATCCAGGACTCCCTCAATCGCTGCTTTTTTTATGGCCGAACTTTGATAAACTTTCTAAAGTGTTACTGACTGAAAGTTGGCTCACGCATGTTGATGGAAATAGCAGAACCTGGTCTCATCTTCACTACGGTCTTCCACCCCGACGTCGTTCCAATTGTTCATCCATGTTAGTTTTGTATCTGGTTCTTGCTTGTTGCCTCGATTACTTCTTAATCCACCTATTCTGTCTAACTAATCACAATTTAACTTTAGAAGTAGCAACAAATCTCTCACGAAGATGCTACTTCTAACTAATATTTTCTTATAATTGGTGGCACGTGTAGGTTTTTACAGAGTTAAGCAGTTTGCTCGTTTGTTACTCTATAATAACTCGGCTGTTACTGATGGCACTGAAGTTGACTGGATCGACATCCACAAGTTCCTACACTTTATTGATCGTCTTGTGGTCCTTGTGGGGCGTTTCAATGGTGGAAGGCCACGTGGGATATGTGTGCCACTGCTGCACTCGTTGAACAGGTCCAACTGTGTCGAGAAACATATGGTACGAGCTATTTTATGTTATATATGTTGTTCATAAACTATTGCTTATACATAGTTTTACAGCTGTGATCTTCTTGAAACAGGAACTGCCCAGTTCTATTGTTCCTATACAGATGCCTGACCATGGTCGGGTCAGACTTGCGCTTGGTCAAAACATGATGTTTATGTCGACCTACTCAATTCCCCTTGGAGGTGAAAAGATACTTATTCATGGGTGGTCTCAAATAATGAAGGCCCATCCATCTTGGAGAATAGGACAGAAGATTATGTTCATGCTTTTCCATGGCTCTAAAGCGAATATCCTGTTTATTGACCACATTGCGAGATGAAGCCGCTTTCAGAAGGTTGTGGATGTGCGGGGTGGCGGTCCTGGGGCTTGGCGGCCTCACACTTGGTTAACTATAGGCAAACTAGCACTATTCGAGGCGTGCTTTATACGGTTGAACCTATATAAGTACTCATACTGCTTTCAGCTTTGGTTGTTAAGTGCCCCTGTTGGTTTCAGTTAAGGTTGTTAAGTACTCCTGCTGCTTTTACAGTCTGTCGTGTTTCTTCAGTCCTATCTTCCTCCAGCCGCCAAAACTAAACCAGCACAGGTGGGGCCGCCTGCTTCCGCCTCCCACGGCTGGCTGCGCCTCAGTGCACGCATCGCCGCCCCACCATCTCCTAAATCGTTAACACTGGTGTCCTCCACGCGGTTTGGTGAGCTCGCCACGGCGCCGCCCTCTCGCGTTGTCAACATGGTCAACAAACAATAGGAATCGGCAGAAGTACGTGGATAGGATGACAGTAGGGGTCCACCACGTCAGCGTACGGAAAAATAAAATGCTTCCTCCTAGTGTTTTCCTGACATCTGGGACCCATGACATTGTGAGTGTATATAGTCAATAGACAAGAGAACAGCACAAGATCGGCTGACACCTGGGACGTAGCTGCTCGAGCAGTATTTTTTTTGTTATTGTTGAGACGGAGCAGGGTTTGAACTGGGCTGTGGCCCGTCTAGCCCAGTCTTATATTTTATGTTCACCATGTGACCAGCCCAGCTATTTTTTCTTTGTAAAATGAGCCCAATTTATTTTTTCTGAAGAATACCCAATCCAGGCCTACTTATTTTTCTACGCCCTGATGGGCTGCAACTCTTTCAAGACGCCTGCAAATATTGAAAGTAATATGAAATGGGTTGTAAATATAAAAACAGATGACAAATTGGCAATTAATTTATTTATTTTTTCACATTTTCAGATTCCTATTTCACTGGGCATTAACCTAATTTAAATATATCTTCAAAGTACTTTAAATCTAGCTCGACATTTCGGTACTAAAAATAGTTTGGAACCCACAGAAATATGCGAAATTGGCCCTGGCCAACCAAAAAAACGACTGCAATAAATTGCATAAGAAGTTGCCATGAGCTATATATAAATTATTCAAAAAAAGAAGGAGTGGTTTGACTTGTGGGCTTATTTAGTTGACGCGTATGCAAGATTTTTTTAGTTATTATATACGTCAACAAACGATTCTAGAAGACGTAACCGTTGGATGTCAATCCAACGGCCGTCGTGTTTCTTCAATCTCTGATCTTCTTGCTCCAGCCGCCAAAGCAGCGCCGGCGGGACCGCCTGCTCCCGCCTCCCGTGGCCGGCTGTGCTGTCGTGTAGGCCTCAGCGCCCCATACTACTCCCACCGCTGGCCAGGGAATCCCTCTACTCACCCACACCCACTGTTATTCTGCGGCGACGGCAGCCTCACACCGCAGCCGAACCGGTGAACCCTCGTACTCCTCTCCGTGCGGGCTTCCACTGCCGCGTCTTCGCCGGCTCCGCGTCGTCCCCTTCTTAGGCCTCGCCGTCGTCCACCGCCCTGGTGCTCTCAGCACGGCGTGGTCAATGTGGTCAAGGAACAACTTCCATCATACGTGGACTGTACGTGGAGAGGCTGACAGCTGGGTCCACGTCCACAGCAAGGAAGTGCCTCCTTATTACGCGGAAAATATTTATTCCTCCACCTGACAGCAGGGACCCACCGGACGGGCCACCGTATTTCGCGAAAAAAACGTTTCCCCCCTGACTGCTCGGACCCACCAGCAACATCTTCGCACGTAAGGAAGTGAGTCCGGGCAAAAAAACGATTCGCCCCTGTCGGTGTCAAAACCGGGGGATCTCGGGTAGGGGGTCCCGAACTGTGCGTCTAGGCGGATGGTAAAAGGAGACAAGGGGCACAATGTTTTACCCAGGTTCGGGCCCTCTTGATGGAGGTAAAACCCTACGTCCTGCTTGATTAATATTGATGATGTGTGTTACAAGAGTAGATCTACCACGAGATCAAGGAGGCTAAACCCTAGAAGCTAGCCTATGGTATGATTGTTGTTCGTCCTATGGACTAACGCCATCCGGTTTATATAGACACCGGAGAGGGCTAGGGTTACACAAAGTCGGTTACAATGGTAGGAGATCTACATATCCGTATCGCCAAGCTTGCCTTCCACGCAAAGGAAAGTCCCATCCGGACACGGGACGAACTCTTCAATCTTGTATCTTCATAATCTTGGAGTCCGGCCGACCATGATAGTTCGGCTATCCGGACACCCCCTAGTCCGGGACTCCCTCAGTAGCCCCCGAACCGGGCTTCAGCGACGACGAGTCCGGCGCGTATATTGTCTTCGGCGTTGCAAGGCGGGTTCTCCTTCAAACTTCATGTTCCTGTCGAATAGTGTCCAGCTTCCTTATAAATGTTGCGCTCCTTGGCTTCTACGCCCAATAATGGCCTTCTTCCACGTGTTGTATGCATGCGAAAAGCTAGGGTATTTTTACATTTTACCCCCTAGCCGTGCGAACGAGCCGCCTATAAGAGAGGCGAGGATCTAGATCCAGCTCACACCATCCTCCATCCGCAAGTTCTCATCGAAGCGCCTCTGACAAAAATCCATTCTATCATGGATAGTCGACGCGGCTCCTCCTCTCGCGCTCCCAGCCCTAAGCCAGAAGATTGGGGGAGATGCTCAGTTCCACACAGCGGGCTAGTGGCGCTCCCAACCGAGGGATATCTTCCCCCAGCTTTCATGGTTCCGGTTCGATCCGGACTGGCCACCTTCAAGGGTGGAAAGCAGGCGGAGAGCGTCCCCAACCCTTCCAAAGGAGAGCGGGTATGCTTCGTCCCTTATCTAATAAGGGGACTCGGATTTCCCATACATCCGTTTCTCCGAGGGCTCCTAGAGTTCTACGGACTCCAGTTTCACCACCACACACCTGCCTCCATTTTGCACATCGCGGGATTTGTAGCTCTTTGCGAGCTGTTCCTGGGCTTCGAGCCCCATTTTGCGCTGTGGAAGAGATTGTTTTGCCTCGTACCCCGTTCTTATGAGGGGTCGATATATCAAGTGGGCGGAGCCGAAATATGGCGCATTGCCGGGACCGGATATCTATCCGGCACCCCGAAGAAGGCGTCCGAAGACTGGCCTTCGGAATGGTTCTACATGGAGGACGCCCCTCTGCCGGATCCAGTTCGGATCGGCCTCCCGGAGTTCAGCAATGCTCCCTTGAAGAAACGCCTGAGTTGGCGCCCGCGGAGCCCTCAACGGGAGGATGATGGGAGCGCCCATTATCTGATGGGCCGGATTAGGTTACTGGCCCACTCCGGGTTGACCATGATTGGAATCATGGCCACGTGCATTATGCGAGGGGTGCAGCCACTCCAATATAGGGGCCACCCTATGTGGGATTTCAACGGGGAAGACGACGCCACCCGTCATGGCCACAGAGGGCCGGGCTCGGCAGCCGATCTGGCAAAGATCCTGTCCAGCTTGTACAAGGGGGAGGAGGAGGACTTCCTCCACATGAATCCATTGAACGGATTCTCCATGAATAACCCTCGGAGCTGGGTAAGCGGACGTTTATCTACCCGATCCATACTTCCAAAGTCAAGTATCTTACTTTGTGATTTCGACACAGGAGCTGCGCTGGGACGTGGAGGGCATACAAAGCCTAACTCCACAGCCCGAGGATCCGGAATGATCCCTTGATCCGACCTTCGAAGAGGATCCGGACATAAAGGTGGAGCTGATTGACGGGGTGTTCCACCAACTTAGCATGGACAATGCCCTAGTCGCCATTACGGCTGACTACCCCGGTTTGTTTCCGGCCTCCCAGGTGACTACGACCGAGGTCTTGCCACCATCATTTGATCCGTGCTCAATTTTGACCATCCTATACTGATGGTGCATCGCAGGAGGTGCCTTTAAGGCGGGAAGCCGAACCTGGGGCGGCTGACCAGCAAGGGTCAGTTCGGCCCAGCAGGCGGAAGAGGAGTGCGACGCGAATCGAAACATTGCCGCAACGGTACGGTGCACCGTTGTTTTTAAGGTAAGGATCCCTAGGAGGTATATTAATGCTCATAACTTTTTCCAAGAGAAAGAGCGCTCGCCGGACAGTGTCCGGAGAGGTTGCCAATCAAACCTCCGCCAGCCATGCTCCATCGCGTGGTCCGGAAGTGGAGGCGAACACAAGGCAAGAGCCGGATGCTCCTCCGACGGAGGATGCCGATAGGCTGTCCGCCACCCGGTCTGAGGTGGAGAGCGCCATGAATCACAGGCATCGCCGGACAGTTCTTCGTGATGCGTGTTTCTCCCCGGAGGCGTTGAATGCCTTTGATGCGGAAACGCGCACCTCCGTGCTGCTCAAGATGGTTTAACCAGAGCCACGGAGCAGTATGTGAAGGACATACGAGTAAGTAATTTTAATAGTTATATATGCTAGTAGCCCCTGAGACTTAAAATAGTTAAAATAACTGATTTAAGGATCATTTATTATGCAGGATCTTACGGAGAAGAATACCCACCTGTCCCAGGAGCTCCAAGAATGCAAGGCCCAACTTGAGGCCGCACTAGCCACCACAGGGGGAGCCACAGAGACCCCCGCTGGTAATATGTACTTCGAACAAGTGCGGCGTGTGCGTAAATCTGACAATATTGCAGAGGGCGCCGGACTAGATCCGGACAAGCAACAGCTACTGCGTCAGCTAAAGGCCGGCGAGAGGGTGCTTATGAAGGTGCAGCAGGAGAGGAACAAGCTCCAAGATGACCACACCCAGCTAGGAGAAGAGTTGAAAGATGTTCGGGCCCAGCTGTCTGGCTCCGTGAAGGAGAATCAACGGCTTCGTCACGGCATTTATAGTAAGTGCTTGAGCAAATTCCTTTGAAAAGAAGAATTCGGCGAGGAAGTCGATTGACAGAAATGTGTCTTTAGGTGTGCTCACAGGTCGCCTTTCAGAGGAAATGCCCGGTTCAACGGGTGACCAACTTCCCGAGCTGGTGCAACTGCTCGAACGTGTTCGGCAGGCGATGAGTGGCGTCGTTCAGGCCTTATGGCCTTCCGTCTCCCTACCCGAGGGCCTTGGAGGGCTTGCTGAGAAGCTTCAGGGAGTACGGCGACGCCTCCGTCTGTGGAATATATCGGCCTGCCGTCAAGGCGCCAGGGAGGCCTGGGCCATGGTGAAGACGCGGTACCCGAAGGCTGACCCAAACCACATGGCCGAGGTCGGACCTGCGGGGCCTGATGGGAAGGAGATCCCTGTGAGCTTGATGTACGGCCAAGTAGAGCTGGCCGCGAAATATTCCCAACAGGACTGTAAATTAGACAGCCTGTTAGATGGGATTGAAGAGGAGTACAATCAGTTAGTTTGACGATGTAATTTAAAATGACATGTAAAATGCCTTCTAGCCGGATTGTAGATCGTTTGTCTTTGCGGACCTTTTCGCTTCAACCTCGGGACCCAACAGTCCAGAGTGTGTCCGAATACCCTTACGGTTATAGAAGAACCGGGGCATGCGTGGAGACAAGGCGTCGGGGTCATAATTGCTTTATCAGACAAGTGCCCAACTAGCTATGTTATATTACATGGTTAGTAAGAAACATCTTCCAGGGAGAATAGTTCCGTTAAGGGTTCCTTTCCCTGGGAGGCATGCCCTAAAGTGCATGTCCGGACTGCGAAAATAGCAGAAAAAGCATCTGGGGGCAAATAAATAAGTAAGTAATAAATCATCTTTTAAGTCACCGACCGAATATTCTCTTAAGAACGCTAGCTTTCGGCTTCACCCAGTCTGAGGTACACATCCGGCTGACCCGGCAGTAACAATCGTAGAGGTGCTCCCTTTACCTCCTAGCCGAACAATCGGGAACGTAGGGGTAAGCACAGGAGCCAGGCAACCCAGCTTGGCCAAAACTTAAGTCATATCGATGCATATAATGGTGAATAAAAGGTACATGCGGAAGTATGACACATGTGTTGGGCATGAAGCCCGTATAAATAAGCTTCTGTTACAGAAGCCCCCAGGTATAATGAGTGCTAGGAGCACGTCAAGTGTGTGCGAACAATGCGCAAATCAGCCTATCAAAGGTATTGAAAAAAAGTGGGAAGAAGGAGGGGGAGAAGAGACAGTGAAAATGTAAAAAGGGGGACGGAGGAGTGAGACGAACTCTGAGTCTGGCGTTAGGCGTAGAATCTTCGGAGATGGGTTGCGTTCCATGGGTTCGGCTCGAGTCGGTTGTCAAATGCTTACGTAGACGGTATGCTCCACCGGTTAGGACTTGGTAGATGATGAAGGGACCTTCCCACTTGGGCTTAAGTTTGTCCTTTTTCTTGTTTGGCAGGCGTAGAACAAGTTCGCCAACATTGTAAGTTTTGGCCCGTACTTCTCTGCTTTGATATCTTCGAGCCTGCTGCTGATAAAATGCGGAACGAGCTTTTGCCACGTCCCGCTCCTCCTCTAAGGCGTCCAAACTGTCCTGCCGATCCACCTCGGCTTCTCTTTCTTCGTACATGCGCACGCGAGGTTAGTCATGAATTATATCGCAGTGTAGAACTGCCTCTGCGCCGTACACCATAAAAAATGGTGTGAATCCGATAGTTCGGTTTGGCGTGGTCCGCAGCCCCCAGAGTACGGAGTCGAGCTCCTCTACCCAGTGCGTGTTAGATTCCTTGAGGGACCGCACTAGTCTGGGTTTGATGCTGCTCATGATTAGACCATTTGCTCGCTCGACTTGACCGTTAGTTTGGGGGTGATAGACTGAAGCATAGTCGAGCTTGATGCCCATGTTTTTGCACCAGAGTTTAACCTCGTCGGCCGTGAAATTCGTGCCGTTATCAGTGATGATGCTGTGGGGGACGCCAAAATGGTGTACTACCCCGGATATGAAGTCTATCACAGGTCCGGATTCTGTCGTTTTAATCGGCTTGGCTTCAATCCATTTGGTGAATTTGTCCACCATGACCAATAAGTATTTGTGCTTGTGGGTTCCCCCTTTAAGGGGTCCAACCATGTCAAGCCCCCAGACCGCGAACGGCCAGGTGATGGGTATAGTTTTGAGGGCGGTGGGTGGCATGTGGCTCTAATTAGCAAAGAGCTGGCAACCGACGCATCGTTGGACTAAGTCCTGAGCGTCAGCCCGGGCTGTCAGCCAATAAAATCCTGTATGGAAGGCCTTGCCTACAAGGGCCCGGGCTGCAGCGCGGTGCCCGTCGAGTCCGGCGTGAATTTCAGCCAGGAGATTTTGCCCTTCCTCTTTGGAGATACATCTTTGAAGGACTCCGGTTGTGCTTTTTTTTTATAAAGTTCTCCCTCATGGACCTTGTAGGCTTTAGATCGCCGAACTATGCAGCGGGCCTCATTTTGGTCTTCGGGAAGTTCCTGCCTAATTAAGTAGGCTAGGAATGGTTCCGTCCACGGGGCAATTACTGCCATTATTTCGTGGGCTGAAGGTGTTATTTCATTGGCTGAGCCTCCGATTGTGTCAGAGTGGTCTGAGTTAGGTGATGCAGCTGGCTCCGGATTGTTATTTCCGGACTCCTCTTCCCATAATATGGATGGCTTAAAGAGCCATTCCAGGAAGATGTTTGGAGGGACGGCGTCGTGTTTTGCGCCGATGTGTGCGAACACGTCTGCTGCCTGGTTATTATCCCGGGCTACATGGTGGAATTCGAGTCCTTCAAACCGAGCTGACATTTTTAGGACGGCGTTGTGGTAAGCTGCCATTTTCGGATCTTTGGCGTCAAAGTCTCCATTTACTTGGGATATTGCGAGGTTTGAATCCCCGCGCACCTCTAGGCGTTGAATGCCCATGGAGATTGCCATTCGGAGGCCGTGTAGAAGGGCCTCGTATTCGGCTACGTTGTTGGAGTCCATGTACATTATTTGAAGTACGTATTGGACTGTGTCTCTAGTTGGGGACGTCAAGACGACGCCAGCCACCAAGCTAGCCAACATTTTGGATCCGTCGAAATGCATGATCCAATTGGACTATGCGTCGTACTCTTTAGGGAGTTCGGCTTCGGTCCATTCGGCGACGAAGTCAGCCAGAACTTGCGACTTTATAGCTCGCCGTGGTTTGTAGGTTATGCCAAATGGTAAGAGCGCAATGGCCCATTTCGCAATCCTTCCCGTTGCGTCGCGATTGTTTATAATATCGTTGAGAGGTACTTAGGAGGCCACCGTTATGGAACACTCTTGAAAGTAGTGTCGCAGCTTCCGGGATGCCATGAACACCGCATATGCTATCTTTTGATAGTGCGGGTACCGGGACTTGCATGGAGTTAAGACAGTGGATACGTAGTACACTGGTTTTTGAAGAGGGAATCTGTGCCCTTCTGTTTCTTGTTCGACGACGAGTACCGCGCTGACAACTTGATGTGTTGCTGCGATATATAATAACATAGGTTCGCCCAGGTTGGGCGCGGCTAGGACCAGATTTGTTGCCAGTATGGCCTTGATTTCTTCGAGTCTGGCCGTGGCAGCATCCGTCCATTCGAAGTGTTCGGTGCGCCAAAGGAGGCGATAGAGGGGCAGAGCCTTTTCTCCCAAACGGGAGATGAAGCGGCTTAGAGCCGCTACGCACCTAGTTAGTTTTTGTATTTGCTTGAGGTCTTTTGGGATATCCAATTGTGATAGAGCTCGGATCTTGGCTGGGTTTGCTTCAATTCCTCTACCGGATACAATGAAGCCCAAAAGCTTTCCGGCTGGTACTCCGAAGATACATTTTTCCGGGTTGAGCTTAATGTCATATGCTCGGAGGTTGTCAAATGTCACCCTCAAGTCGTCTACTAGAGTTTCGACGTGTTTGGTCTTGACGACCACATCGTCTATGTATGCCTCTACTGTTTTGCCTATTTGGGTAGCCAGACATGTCTGAATCATGCGCTGATATGTTGCGCCGGCATTTTTGAGTCCGAAGGGCATTGTGTTGAAGCAGAATGGCCCATATGGAGTAATGAATGTCGTTGCGGCCTGGTCTTTTTCTGCCATCTTGATTTGATGGTATCCGGAGTATGCGTCGAGGAAGCACAATGAATCGTGCCCTGCGGTAGCATCGATGATTTGGTCGATGCGAGGGAGAGGGAAAGGGTCCTTTGGACAGGCCTTGTTAAGGTCTTTGGAATCGATGCAAAGGCGCCAGGATTTTTCCTTTTTTTGGTACCATTACTAGGTTGGCTAGCCAGTCCGGATGTTTTATATCTCTGATGAATCCGGCTTCTAAGAGTTTGGCTAGCTCCTCTCCCATTGCCTGTCTTTTGGGTTCGGAAAATCGCCGAAGAGCTTGTTTGACTGGCTTGAATCCTTTTAGGATATTTAGGCTATGCTCTGCCAGCCTGCGTGGGATTCCTGGCATGTCCGAAGGGTGCGAGGCAAAAATGTCCCAATTTTCCCGAAGGAATTCTCGTAGTGCGGCTTATACATTAGGATTTAATTGTGCCCCAATGGATGCCATCTTTGTGGGGTCCATTGGATGGACCTTAAATTTGACTATTTCGTCTGCTAGTTTAAAAGAGGTGGACTTGGACCTCTTATTGAGTATCACATCGTCCCTATCCACCGTGAAGCGCAGCGCAGTTAGTTCCTCTGCCGCTAGGGCTTCGGATAATGCCTCTAGGGCCAGTGCGGCTGTCTTATTTTCAGCGCGGAGTGCTGTATCTGGATCACTGGCGAGAGTGATTATTCCATTGGGTCCGGGCATTTTGAGCTTCATGTACCCATAATGGGGTATAGCTTGGAAGATTGTGAATGCCTCTCGCCCTAACAAGGCGTGATATCCGCTGCCGAATGGGGCCACTTGGAACATGACCTCTTCGGACCTGTAATTGTCCGGCGAGCCGAACACTACATCTAGTGTGATTTTTCCTGTGCAGCGTACTTCTCGACTAGGGATTATTCCCCTGAAGGTTGTGCTGCTCCGCTCGATGCGGCTCCAGTCAATTTCCATTTTTTGAAGGGTTTCTTCGTAGATGAGGTTTAATCCGCTGCCGCCATCCATGAGTACCTTGGTAAGACGAAAGCCGTCCACTATCGGACTGAGGACCAATGCGGCTGGTGCTCTAGCTGTTCGAAATTTAGGTCCGTCGGTGGCATTGAAGGTGGTAGCCGTGTCACTCCATGGATTTGTTGTTGCTACTTGGTAGACTTCGGCGAGGCTGCGGATTGTTCGTTTCTGCATGTTATTTGATGCGAAAGTCTCGAAGACTGTTAATACCATAGTGGTTCTGCTGGGCTGGTTGCCCGGGGCTAAAAAGCCTTCGCCACTTTTGGCCACCTGCCGTAATATCCAGCATGCTCGAAGGCTATGTGTTGGAGCGGCGCCCCCCGTACTGTGGATTTTGCAGGGTCCATTGAGCCATCCCTCCAGTACGGTTCCGTACCCTTTAGGGGGTTTTTGCTTTTTGGTTTTTAACCCAGGTGCTTGAGTATGACGCACCCTTTTATTTCGGACTGGGGTTGTATTCAGGGCCGAATTGCCCCAAAACCTAGTTTCGGTTTTCCAGGCACTCTCCATCGCGCAGTATTTTTGTACAATGGTCTCTAGGTCGGCGAAGTGTGTAACTTCGCGACGACTAATGGCGTTTAAGATTCCCTTGTCCGTGCAATTGTTGCAGAAGATTGAAATCGCGCTTTCTTCACGGCAGTCCTTTATCCTGTTCATAACCAGGAGGAATCTGGCCCAGTAATGATGTACTGTTTCATCGGGCTCTTGCCGTATTTGAGATAGATCGCTTATGTTTGGGTGGGCGGGTGGAATTAAGTTCGGAACCCCGCCTGATCTGAGGCTCAAAGGCCAAGAAGCTTCCGGATTCGGAAGCTTGGTTTGCTGGACGCTTTCCAACAAATCTGGTCCGATGCCTGACTTTAGGTTCAGGCATGGAGGGATCGGGAATCCGGACATAGTTGGTTTTTAACATAGAAGAAGAGTCGCCGCATTGTTCCTCTACCACAACAACATGGTGGGTAACCTAGGGAGAGTTAATTTCCCTCAGATCAATTTTAAGCCCAATCTGATCATAGTCGGTAGCGACTCCTAGGGCGGCGATGCGATCCAAGAGCTCGTTTACGGAGGAGATCTCAATCGGATCTAGCTGCTCGGCGAATTCCGAGCTGACGTTGAAGATCGCTTTTAATGACCTAAGAGGTCATTGTCGGAGCGGTGGCCGAACAGGCGGTCATAAGAAAACCGCCTAGCCGGATAGTCTGGCCGGCGGCCAAAGCTCCCTTGACGACGGTGCCGTCTTTAAAGACGGGAAAAGGCATCCTTCCTGATGGTGACGGCACAGAGGAACTCTCAATGAAAGCACCAATGTCGGTGTCAAAACCGGCAGATCTCGGGTAGGGGGTCCTGAACTGTGCGTCTAGGCGGATGGTAACAGGAGACAAGGGGCACGATGTTTTACCCAGGTTCGGGCCCTCTTGATGGAGGTAAAACCCTACATCCTGCTTGATTAATATTGATGATGTGTGTTACAAGAGTAGATCTACCACGAGATCAAGGAGGCTAAACCCTAGAAGCTAGCCTATGGTATGATTGTTGTTCGTCCTATGGACTAAAGCCATCTGGTTTATATAGACACCGGAGAGGGCTAGGGTTACACAAAGTCGGTTACAATGCTAGGAGATCTACATATCCGTATCGTCAAGCTTGCCTTCCACGCCAAGGAAAGTCCCATCCGGACACGGGACGAAGTCTTCAATCTTGTATCTTCATAATCTTGTAGTCCGGCCGACCATGATAGTTCGGCTATCCGGACACCCCCTAGTCCGGGACTCCCTCACCCCCTGACGGCTGGGACCCACCAGCTACATCCTCGCACGCAACGAAGTGCGTGTGAAAAAAACGATTCGCCCCCCTGACTGCTGGGACCCACCAGCTACATCTTCGCACGCAAGGAAGTGCCTGATAGTCGGGACCCACCTGGTCGAAGCGTACGTAGTGTTGTCATTCTGGTCGCGAACGTGTACGTACATACTGGTTGATGTAGAGGCGCGCACGTGTCATAGTAGAGGCGCGCACGTGTCACAGTAGAGGCGTGCACGTAGCATGTACACGTACGTACAGCGGCTAGTGCACAAGACAGAAAATCGGCCTTGTATGTGTACATATGGGCGGGGTCTCGAATGCCTACTCGCGCATATATACATACGGCCAGGGCTCGTGTACATGGTTCGGTCGGAATGGAGAAACAGCGTCGTCGTCGTCTTCATGGGGAGCCAACCGGCTGGGTCGGAATGGAATGCGTCGTCGTGTTCATCAGGACGGCTTGGAAGGAACAGGCGATGGAAACGAGGCCTGGCGTACCGTAGAACGAAGGAAACGGCCTTGTGTTCGACTGGCCACATTCGAAATGGGATCCTGTTCATCGGGAGGGGTGTGGCGTACCGCAAAACAGAGGAAACGGACCTCCTATGGTCAAAACGGGGGTCCTGTTGATCGGGAGGGGTGTGGGGTACCACAAAATAGACGAAACGGATCTCCTACAGTCGAAACGGGGGTCCCGTTGATCGAGAGGGGTGTGGCGTATCGCAAAACGGATGAAACGGACTTGTGTTGGAGCGCTACGGTCGAAACGGGGGTCCTGTTCAAAGGGAGGGGTGTGGCGTACCACAAAACGGGACTCCACGGGATACTGCTCATCTCCACCGTCGACCTCCTCTAGCCTCCACGGGCTACTGTTCATCCACCGTCGACCTCCTCCAGCCTCCACCTGCGACTGTTCATCCACGGGCTCCTGTTCATCCAGCCTCCACCGTGCACTACTCCACCGGCTACTATTCAACCACCCCTCTCCACGGGCTCCTGTTCAACCACCCCTCCACGGGCTACTGTTCATCCACCCCTCCACCTTCTACTATTCATCCAGCCCTCCACGGGGTCGTCCTGTTCATCCAGCCCTCCACGGGGTCCTGTTCATCCAGCCCCAACTGGCTCGATCGATCGGGAACCTATTCATCTAGAGGCAACGCCACGGGTCCTGTTCATCCACTCCCAACGCTCACTGTTCATCCAACCCCCCCCCCCTGCAACGCTCACTGTTCATCCAGAGAGGCAGCATCGATCGACTTCAGTTAGCAGCAGTAGCGAAGGAATCGATCGCTCGGGTTTAGCAACGTGTAGCTTGCAGTGCAATCGCTCGGGTTCAGTTAGAGCCCAACACCTCGCTTGGGTTCAGTTAGAGCCAACGCCTCGCACACACACGCGTATGTGTACGAGAGAAAGGTGCATCGCTCGGCCCCTGACCACCCACCGTAACCGGGAACTCCCTGAAATTTTCCTCGCCCCTGCTTCTACCATGGTTTTTTCCGTCATGGACGGCCCAAAGAATGTCATGCAGCTGCATCTCCGGCCTGGCCCAGGACGAAAAGCCCATTTTCTGTCATGATTTTTTGTCATAGAAGTAGGAGGCCACCACATCTATGATGATACCGGGTTTTCTCACGATTATCGTCATAGAAGTGTCATAAGTATGACAGAAAAAGTTTCGTTTGGCCCAAAATGTCACGGATGTGTCCTTTTCTGTAGTGATGTAAAACAGGTATAATGATCGTTATCAGAGACCACCTGAGGATTCCCTTGCATGCCAAAGCTTCTTTACCTCCTGGTGTGTCCTTCCCGCTATGTGTCCGATAGCCGGTCTTTTGGAAGAGCCTCCTGAAGATAGGGACCTGAAAGAAAAAGGGGTGCAAAAATGTGTTTGTCCCGGGGCGATCGAACTGCATTATGGACCGTGTCATGGCTATGCCTCCGCCTATGGGTATTTTAAGTGCGTAGTTATGTACGCGCGACACAAATTTCGCCGTTTGACTGGGACTAGGGCGGAGGCCGGATTGCTAGTTGTGCTCTAGACGTGCCGGATGATCCTGTTGCGGAGTACTCCAGACTCGCTTGACGGTATTCGGGTTATTTATCACCAAGTTGGTTGTTTGCCTAAGAAGGCTATTTTGTACTTCCGCCACGAGGGCCGCAGTGTGCTCCTCAGTGTGGAGCGAGCGCTCTGTGTTTCCATTAACTGTGATAACCCCATGAGGTCCTGGCATTTTGAGCTTGAGGTATGCATAATGCGGTACCGCATTGAATTTTGCGAATGCGGTTCATCCGAGCAGTGCATGATAGCCACTGTGGAAGGGTACGATGTCGAAGATTAACTCCTCGCTTTGGAAATTGTTCGGAGATCTAAAGACCACTTCTAGTGTGATTAAGCCCGTACAATAGGCCTCCACACCGGGTATGACACCCTTGAATGTGGTTTTTGTGGGCTTGATCCTTGAGGGGTCAATGCCCATTTTGTGCACTGTATCCTGATAGAGCAGGTTCAGGCTGCTGCCACCGTCCATGAGGACTCATGTGAGATGGAATCCATCAATGATGGGGTCCAGGACCAATGCGGCCGAACCGCCATGATGGATACTAGTAGGATGGTCCCTGCGATCGAAAGTGATCGGACAAGAGGACCATGGGTTGAATTTTGGGGCGACTGGCTCCATCGCATAGACGTCCCTTAGTGCGTGCTTCCGTTCCCGCTTGGGGATGTGGGTTGCGTATATCATATTCACTATTTTCACATGGGGAGGGAATTTCTTCTGTCCTCCCGTGTTCGGCAGCCAGGGCTCCTCGTCGTCATTGCTATGTAGCCCCTTTTCCTTGTTCTTGGCATTCAACTTGCCGGCCTGTTTAAACACCCAGCATTCCCTGTTTGTGTGGTTGGCTGGTTTCTCGAGGGTGCCATGAATTTGACACGAGCGACCGAGAATTCGGTCCAAGCTGGACGAGCCTGGACTGTTTCTTTTGAATGGCTTTTTCCGCTGTCCGGATTTAAAGCCTCTGAATCCGGCATTGACTATCGTGTCTTCGGCACTGTTGCCATTATTGCGACGCTTGTGTCAATTTCGTCATGGCTTGCCGTTGCTATCCGTGGCGTCTGAATCGCCTGAGTTTTTGGGTGTGATGTTGCTGTGAGCCAGCCAGCTGTCCTCGCCCGCACAGAAGCGGGTCATGAGTGTCGCGAGGGCTGCCATGGACTTTGGCTTCTCTTGGCCCAGATGTCGGGCAAGCCATTCCTCACAGATGTTGTGCTTGAACGCCGCTAAGGCTTCGGCATTCGGGCAGTCGACAATTTGGTTCTTTTTAGTTAGGAACCGAGTCCAGAATTTCCTGGCTGACTCTCCGGGCTGTTGGGTTATCTGACTTAACTCATCAGCATCCGGTGGTCGCACGTAAGTGCCTTGGAAGTTGTCGAGGAACGCGTCTTCCAGATCCTCCCAACTGCCGATGGAGCTTGCTGGCAGGCTATTCAGCCAATGCCGAGCCGGTCCTTTGAGCTTAAGTGGTAGGTACTTTATGGCATGTAAGTCATCGCCGCAGGCCATGTGAATGTGGAGAAGAAAATCTTCGATCCATACCGTGGGGTCTATTGTGCCATCATATGATTCAATGTTTACGGGTTTAAACCCTTCTGGGAATTCATGATCCATAACTTCATTAGTGAAGCATAAGGGGTGTGCGGTGCCTCTATGCCGGGCTACATCCCGACGTAGCTCAAATGAACCTGGTCTATTGTATTCGGCCTGGACGGACTTTGGTTTATTGTATCCGGCGTGACGGTCATCGTCACGTCTTGTGGTGCGCCCCCGTGATCCGAAGATCGATCTTGACTGGCCTGCTTTGTTTTCCAATACATCTTGCAGGTCCTTCGTGTAGCCCCAGGCCTTAGTATTATTGTTTGATTGGCCACGAGGTGTGGTCTGGACTTCGGGCTGGTATGCCGTTTTGTTGCGGCCACGGGGTGGCCGGTCAGCTGCATCATGTGCCGGTAGCGCTGGCTTTAAAGCCTCCTCCTCGAGTTGAGGTAGGAGCATGCGCTTTGGGTAGCTTTTGCTAGGGCACTTGAGTCCGTATTCCTCGGCAGCCAGGACCTCGGTCCATCTATCTGTTAGCAGATCTTGATCAGCTTGAAGCTGTTGCTGCTTTTTCTTTAGGCTTTTTGAAGTGGCTATAAGCCGGCGTTTGAAGTGCTCCTGCTCGACGGGATCCTCAGGCACGATGAATTCTTTGTCACCAAGGCTCACTTCGTCTTCAGAGAGAGTCATGTAATTATTGTCCTCTGATTCTCCATCAGTTGCCTGTTCTTTAGGGCTAGCTTGCCCATCCTCTTGCTCGGGCTGCTCAAAACCTGGCTGGGCAGGATTGTATTCGTCTTCGGCACCATCCAGATTGTTATCTCTTGTGTCGGTATCACTATTTTTGCTATGGCAGGGCTTGGAGCAGCGCCGATGGCGCCGGTGTCTAGATTGCTTTTCCAAGGGGTTATCTTCCGTTGCCTCATCGACATTGTTTTCTTTACGGGTGTCCACCATATAAATATCATATGATGAGGTGGCTATCCAGTGCCCTATAGGCGGTGGTTCCTGCTCTTCTCCAGCATCATCGTCCATACCGTTGATGTCTTCGGAGTTGAAGTCGAGCACATCGGTTAAGTCATCGGCAGTGGCTATGAAGTGGGTGGTGGGTGGGGGACGAATTTCTTCGTCGTCCGCTCCCCACTCGAGCCGGACATAGTTTGACCTAGAATCTCCGGACAAGGAAAGAGATCTTAATGAGTTTAGCACGTCACCCAAGGGCGAGTGCTGAAAAAATATCCGCGGCGGTGAACTCCATGACCGGTGCCCAATCAGATTCGATAGGCACGGACGCATGCGGTTCGGATCCTGTGGCCAGAGACGAGTCCGAGGGCCCGATGACACCACTCTCACAGGAGGTGGAATCAGTGTTCGGCTCCGACGCTGATGAGTGTGCGGCTTCCATGGCGGGGACCATCCACCCGCCCTCAGAAGGCACGATCTGCTCCGGATTGATTATCGGCGCCCCCGCAGGCACGATCTCTCGAATACTGTCCGACGGAAGATCAAAGTCGTGCCCGTCGTGACTGTTCGGCGCGCCTATCATGGGCTCGAATCCGTCGAAGATCAAGTCTCCACGGATGTCGGCAGTATAGTTTAAGCTTCCAAACCTGACCTAATGGCCAGGGGCATAGCTATCGATCTGCTTCAGATGGCCAAGCGAGTAGGCCCGCAGTACAAAGCCGATGAATACGAAGATCTGTCCGGGAAGAAAAACCTTCCCCTGGACCGCATCGTTGAAGATGATCGAAGGAGCCATCAAGCCTTATAGTGACGGCACAGTGGAACTCTCAATGAAAGTACCAATGTCGGTGTCAAAACCGGTGGATCTCGGGTAGGGGGCCACGAACTGTGCGTCTAAGGCTAATGGTAACAGGAGGCAGGGGACATGATGTTTTACCCAGGTTCGGGTCCTCTCGATGGAGGTAATACCCTACTTCCTGCTTGATTGGTCTTGATGATATGAGTATTACAAGAGTTGATCTACCACGGGATCGTAGAGGCTAAACCCTAGAAGCTAGCCTATGATTATGATTGTTGTCGTCCTACGGACTAAACCCTCCGGTTTATATAGACACCAGAGGGGGCTAGGGTTACACAGAGTCAGTTACAGAGAAGGAAATCTACATATCCGAATATCCAGGCTTGCCTTCCATGCAAAGGAGAGTCCCAACCGGACACGGGACGAAGTCTTCAATCTTGTGTCTTCATAGTCCAATAGTCCGGCCAAAGTATATAGTCCGGCTGTCCGAGGACCCATTAATCCAGGACTCCCTCAAACATACGGTTGCCCAAGACTGTGAAGGAGTTGTACACCCTAGTGGATAAGTGTGCTTGGATGGAGGAAGGAAGGAAGTTTCCTGGAGAGGAAGATTGCATCAATGTTGATTCAGAGGATGATGATGAGTCCAATAGTCAGAAGAAGGTCAAGAAGCGGAGTAAGAAGTGAAGAGATAAGGCAGTATTGACTGTTGAAGGGTCAGGCACCCCAAGTACCGGCAAGATCCCCAAGGATGAGGCCCCCAGCAAAGAGATTGCCGTGTGCGCTGATTGCCGGGAAGATGCAACTACCAAGAAGGCCGGGAAGGGCGATGGGCCGTACTGCAAGATCCACCAGACCAAAGGCCACTACCTTCAAGAGTGCTATCAGGTTGAATAGTTGGTTAAGAGAAAGAGAGCAGAATATGAGAAGCGTGATAAGGAAAAGAGTCAGAATGTCGCTAGTGGTAAGGGCCAAGGTGATGGAGCAAATCACCTCGGCAAATCCTTTCAGAATAAAGGAAAACCCACCAGAGACCAGTAGAAGATAGCCTGTGATGATGAGAGTGATAAAGGGGATGAAGAGGAAACTAGTGAGTAAGAATTTCAGAAGGCCACAGACGCCCAGTGCGTTGACGGGGGTTCATCTTTGCACACCTCCCATCACCAACTCAAGCGGTGGGCACGAGAATTCAATGCCGTGGAACCAGCGCCAGAGGCCCGGAAGCCACTCAAATGGTCCCGTACACCCATCATCTTTGATGAAGAGGATCATCCTAGTTGTACCACTATGGTAGGATGCCTACCTTTGTTGGTTTCTCCAACAATTTGCAACCTCAAGGTCATGAAGATGCTGGTGGATGGTGGGGCCGGACTGAATCTGATTTCCCCAACCATTATTAGCAAGCTTCAAATAGCATAGGAAGAACTATAGGTTACTGGCACGTTTGAAGGAGTCAATCCCGGTAGGAGTCATCCAAAGGGAAAGATCACGTTGTCGGTAACATTTGGGGGAGAACTGAACTACCAAACTGAGAGGATTGTGTTTGACATAGTTGGTCTCCACCTGTCATACAGTGGGATCCTTGACGCCCAGCCTTGGCTAAATTCATGGCGGCATCCCACTATGCCTACAACACCCTGAAGATGCCCGGGCCACTAGGAGTCCTCACCATCCCGTCAGATGAGAAAGATGCCATCATTTGTGTGGACAAGATGTACCGGGACGCGGTCATGGCAGAGGCAGCAATGGCAGTAGTTCCCGCCAAGGAAAGCAAAGTAAAGAAGAAGGATTGTAGGACCTCCGGCAAAGAGTCCGGGAAGCATGACCCCTCTGAGTGCACGGCACCCGTTGACGACGTGCCAAAGTGTTCCAACTTCAAGAGATCCAAGGTTGCTGCTCCACAAGTGAGAAAGGTCTCGGTAGGGCTGGCTGGCGTTGATGGCACTTTCACCATCAGCGCAACCCTCGATGATAAATTGGAAAGCGCGCTCGTTGCCTTCCTGCGGGCGAATATCGATGTGTTTGCTTGGCAACCATCTGATATCCCCGGTGTTCACAGGGAGGTAATCAAGCACCACCTTGTTGTCTGCCTACACGCCAGACCTGTTAAGCAGAAAATCCGGAAGCAAGCCTTGGAGAGGCAGCAGTTTATCACAGAAGAGATCAAGAAGCTTGAGGCAGCTGGTTTGGTCAGAGGAGTGCTACATCCCACTTGGCTAGCAAACCCACTGGTGGTCCGGAAGGCAAACCGAAAGTGGAGGTTGTGCATTGATTTCACAGATTTCAACAAGGCTTGCCCGAAGGACCCGTTCCCTTTGTCGCGTATTTATGAGATAGTGGATTCCACTTCAACCTGTGATTTGCTCTCGTTTTTGGACGCCTATTCTGGATACCACCAAATCTTCATGTCCAAAGAAGATGAGGAAAATACATCGTTCATCACTCCATGTGGTACATACTGCTTTGTCCGCATGCCATTCGGATTAAAGAGTGCTGGGTCCACCTTTGCAAGGGCATTCCAGATTGTTTTTGAACCTCAGCTGCACAGAAACATTGAGGCTTATATGATGACATTGTGGTCAAAACCAAGGACAAAGCAACTCTCATTCAGGATTTGGAGGAGATGTTTGCAAATCTGCACAAGGTTAACTTGAAGCTAAACCCAGAGAAGTGTGTGTTTGGTGTCCCCTCCGGCAAGCTACTTGGATACTTTGTGTCCCACAGGGGAATCGAAGCTAATCCCGACAAGATCAAGGCCATTGAGCAGATCCAAGCACCAAGGATGGTTAAGGATGTGAGGCACCTGACGGGATGTGTTGCCGTGCTAAGAAAATTCATCTCCAAGTCTACTGAGCATGCCCTACCGTTCTTCAAGATTTTGAAGAAGGCAGGACCTATGAAGTGGACCCCTGAAGCGGACACAACTTTGCGAGAGTTGAAGGCCTACATGTCCTCTGTACCTACCCTGGTTGCACCCAAACCCCAAGAGTCATTGCTACTATACTTAGCGGCAACCAACCAAGTGGTCAGCGCACCCTTGGTAGCATAGTGATAAGTGAATGAGAAAGAGAGTGAACAGAGGCTGGCAGGGCCAGATAAGGATTAGAACAGCAACGAGCACGGCAACGATGAAAACCCCAAGGACGCGGCAAGGAAGAAAGTGGTGCACCACCCAGTGTACTTCATCACCTCCTTATTACAGGGGGCTAGATCGAGGTACTCTAGCGTGCAAAAGTTGATTTTTGGTCTCATCATGGCCTTAAGGAAACTATTCCACTACTTCCAAGCCCATGAGATCATGGTTGTTACTCGTTTCCCGTTGCAACGGATACTCCGAAACCCTGAGGCTACCGGCAAAATAGTGGAGTGGGCTTTGGATCTATCCAGCTTTGGTTTGAAGTTTGAGAGCACATCAACTATCCAGAGCAGGGCAATGGCAGAGTTTATTGCAGAATGGACGCCAACCCCTAATGAGGAAGTGACAGAGACAGTTATCCCCGACAAGGAATCACCCCAAGAATGGATTATGTAATTTGGTGGTGCTTTTTCCCTACAAGGTGTGGGGGCTGGTGTGCTTCTCGTCGCCCTCTCCGGGGAGCACTTGAAGTACATCGTATAGATGCATTTTTTCCTAGAAGAAGCGACCAACAATACAGCAGAATATGAAGGGCTCCTTGCTGGGCTCAGAATCACAGCAGAATTGGGAATTAAGAAACTAATCATTCGAGGAGATTTACAACTAGTGGTGAGACAAGTTAACAAGGATTACCAAATTCCATTAACGGAGGCATATGTTAGATTGGAGGAGCACTTTGACAGATTGCAAACAGAGCACGTACCCCGTGCGGAAAACAGCATGGTTGATCATCTGTCAAAGTGTGATGCGCAGAAGCTTCCTATGAAACCAGGGACTTTTGTTCTCCATCTTACTCAGCCCTCCGTATCCCCAGCAACAATGGCCCGGAAGAGGATAAAGTTGGACACCACAAAGCCTCTCCCGGCAGAGCTGCCCGCTCCCGGCAAAGACCCTGCCGGAAACAACTCCTCGCAGCCTGCCAGACCACCCCCTCCAGCCAGGTCCATGGACCCTGCGTACGAGGCTGGTGCTCCCGCAGTAGAGGAGGTGCCGCTAGTCCTCATTGCCGAGCCATAGGCTCCAACTTGGGAAAGGCACATTGTCTGCTTCCTCCAAACCGGAGAGCTTCCCCGCAACCAAGACGAAGCTGAAAAAAGTAGCTCGGAGGGCCAGTATGTATCAGTTTGTCAACGACACTCTATATAGAAGGAGGCCCAATGGTGTGAAATTGAAGTGTGTGTACGGGAAGAAGGAAAGGAACTGCTGGCTGAGATAGACAAAGGAATGTGCGGCTCCCACATTGGATCAAGGGCGTTAGTTGGGAAAGCATTCCGGCAAGGATTCTATTTGCCTACAGCCCTCCAAGATGCGGTCGAGCTAGTCACAAAGTGTGAAGCCTGCCAGTTCCATTCCAAGAAAACACACCTGCCTGCCCAAGCGCTTCAGACAATCCCTCTATCATGGCCATTTTTGGTCTGGGGGCTCGATATCTTCGGCCCCTTCCCCCGAGTAACCGGGGGCTTTGAATTTTGTTCATTGCCATCGATAAGTTTAAAAAGTGGCCGAAAGTGACTGCCGTGATAAAGGTGACTGCTCAGTCAGCTATCAAGTTCTTGAAAGATCTGGTGTGTCATTTTGGAGTTCCGGCAAGGATCATCACCGAGAACGGCACCGAGTTCACGAGCCGCGCCTTAATGCAATATGTTTATGCCCTCGGATGCAAGATCTCATTCGCCTCTGTGGCACACCCCTGGAGCAATGGACAAGCTGAGAGGGCGAATGCTGAAGTGCTATGCAGACTCAACACAAGAACCTTTGATACGCTGCAGAACCACGACAAGCGGTGGATCGAGGAGCTGTCGGTAGTTCTCTGGTCCCTCAAAACTGAAGGAAATATGCCCTAGAGACAAACAATAAAGTTGTTATTTATATTTCCTTATCTCATGATAAATGTTAATTATTCATGCTAGAATTGCATTAACCGGAAACTTAGTACGTGTGTGAATACATAGACAAAACAAAGTGTCCCTAGTATGCCTCTACTTGACTAGCTCGTTAATCAAAGATAGTTATGTTTCTTGACCATAGACATGTGTTGTCATTTGATGAACGGGAACAGATCATTAGAGAATGATGTGATGGACAAGACCCATCCGTTATCTTAGCATATTGATCGTTAAGTTTATTGCTATTGCTTTCTTCATGACTTATACATGTTCCTCTGACTCTGAGATTATGCAACTCCCGAATACTGGAGGAACACCTTGTGTGATATCAAACATCACAACATAACTGGGTGATTAGAAAGATGCTCTACAGGTGTCTCCAAAGGTTTTTGTTGGGTTCGCATAGATCGAGATTAGGATTTGTCACTTCGTGTATTGGAGAGGTATCACTGGGCCCTCTCGCTAATGCTCATCACTATAAGCCTTGCAAGCAATGTGATTAATGAGTTAGTTGTAGGATGAAGCATTACAGAACAAGTAAAGAGACTTGCCGGTAACGAGATTGAACTAGGTATGATGATACCAACGATCGAATCTCGGGCAAGTAACACACCGATGACAAAGGGAACAACGTATGTTGTTGTGTGGTTTGACCGATAAAGATCTTCATAGAATATGTAGGAGCCAATATGAGCATCCAGGTTCCAATATTGGTTATTGATCGGAGATGTGAATCGATCATGTCTACATAGTTCTCGAACCCGTAGGGTCCGCACGCTTAACATTCGATGATGATTTGTATTATGAGTTATGTGTTTTTGATGACCGAAGTTTGTTCAGAGTCCCGGATGAGATCATGGACATGATGAGAAGTCTCAAAATGGTCGAGACATAAAGAATGCTATACTGGATGATGTTATTCAGACACCGAAAGAGTTCCGAAAGGTACCAGGTAAAAACGGAGTGCCGGAGGGGTTGCCGGAACCCCCGGGGAAGCAATGGGCCATAGGGGAGAGAGAGGACAGCCCACAAGGGGGTGGCACCCCCAATAGGGAGACTGAATAGGACTAGGGGAGGGGGCGCGGCCCCCTTTCCCCGCGGCCCCATTTCCCTCTACCTCTTCCTCTCCCTTCCTTCTTTCCCCTTCCACAAAAGGGAATCCTACTAGGACTTGGAGTCCTAGTAGGACTCCTCTCTCTTGGGGCGCCCTACAGGGGCCGGCCGGCCTCCTCCTCTCCTCCTTTATTTACATGGGCAGGGGCACCCCAAAGACACATCAATTGTTCTCTTTGCCGTGTGCAGTTTCCCCCTCCATAGTTTACTCCTTCAGTCATAGCATCGTAGTACTTAGGCGAAGCCCTGCGCGGATCACATCATCAACAACATCACCGCGCCGTCGTGCTGATGGAACTCTCCCTCGACCCTCTACTGGATCAAGAGTTTGAGGGACGTCATCGAGCTGAACGTGTGCTAAACACATAGGTGTCGTACGTTTGGTACTTGGATCGGTTGGATCGTGAAGACGTTCGACTACATCAACCGTGTTAACTAACGCTTCTGCTTTCGGTCTACGAGGGATGGTGGACACACTCTCCCCGTCTCGTTGCTATGCATCTCCTAGATAGATCTTGCATGATCGTAGGATTGTTTTTGAAATTGCATGCTACGTTCCCCAACAGTGGCATCCAAGCCAGGTTGGAAAAAGCAATAGGTGTAAGCGAGGCGGTTGGCCTTCGCCTAGTGCCTAGGCGGTGCTTAAGCGCCCTAGGCGTGAACTAGGCGGTAATATAGTTTTACTATCAAGGTGTATTTGTGAGTATTATGTGTGTGTCGATATTAATTTATGGTATTAAATAAGTTAATGGCCAGCTACTGACATTGGAATATGGCTTGTTTGGCATATTAGTGCAATATGGCATGACTCCTTGCTTGGGTAGACAATTCCTTGCTTGCCCTGCCTAGACTTTCATTTATGCCCTAGGCGAGGCGTTTGGCCATCGCCTAGCGCCTAGGCGTGCCTAAGCGCTTCCTAGGCACTGCCTTTTCCAACAAAGAGTAGAACACAAAGAGTTGTGGGCGATAATAGTCATATTTCTTACCACCAACGTCTTACTTTGATTCGGCGGTATTGTTGGATGAAGCGGCCCGGGCCGACATTACATGACCGTGTTCATGAGACTGGTTCTACCGACGTGCTTTGCACACAGGTGGCTGGCGGGTGTCTGTTTCTCCAACTTTAGGTGAATCGAGTTTAACTACGGTCGGTCCTTGTTGAAGGTTAAAATATCACACTTGACGAAAAATCATTGTGGTTTTGATGCGTAGGTAAGAACGGTTCTTGCTAGAAGCCCGTAGTAGCCATGTAAAACTTGCAACAACAAAGTAGAGGACGTCTAACTTGTTTTTGCAGGGCATGTTGTGATGTGATATCGTCAAGACATGATGTGATATAAATTGTTGTATGAGATGATCATTTTTTGTAACAGAGTTATCGGCAACTGGTAGGAGCCATATGGTTGTCCTATATTGTATGAAATGCAATCACCATGTAATTGCTTTACTTTATCACTAAGTGGTCGCGATAGTCATAGAAGCCATAGTTGGCGAGATGACAACGATGCTATGATGGAGATCAAGCTGTCAAGCCAATGACAATGGAGATCATGACGGTGCTTTGGAGATGGAGATCAAAGGCACAAGATGATGATGGCCATATCATGTCACATATTTCGATTGCATGTGATGTTTATCTTTTATGCATCTTATTTTTCTTAGTTCGGCGGTAGCATTATAAGAAGAGCCCTCACTAACGTTCATGGTATAAGTGTTCTCCCTGAGTATGCACCATTGCTACAATTCGTCGTGCCGAGACACCACGTGATGATCGGGTGTGATAAGCTCTACATTCACATACAACGGGTGCAAGCCAGTTTTGCACATGCAGAATACTCGGGTTAAACTTGACAAGCCTAGCATATAAAGATATGGCCTCGGAATATTGGAGACCGAAAGGTCGAACGTGAATCATATAGTAGATATGATCAATATAGTGATGTTCATCATTGAAGACTACGCCATCTCACGTGATGATCAGACATGGTTTAGTTAATTTGGATCACGTATATCATTTAGATGACTAGAGGGATGTCTATCTAAGTGGGAGTTCTTAAGGAATATGATCAATTGAACTTTAATTTATCATGAACTTAGTCTTGATAGTATTTGCAATTTATGTTGTAGATCAAGGGCTCGGGTTGTAGCTTCCCTGTGTTTTTTGATATGTTCCTAGAGAAAAACTAAGTTGAAAGATGATAGTAGCAATGATGCGAACTGGGTCTGTAATCTGAGGATTATCTCATTGCTACACAGAAGAATTGTGTCCTTAATGCACCGCTAGGTGATAGACCTATTGCAGGAGCAGATGGAGATGTTATGAATGTATGGCAAGCTTGATATGATGACTACTTGATAGTTTAGTGCACCATGCTTTACGGCTTAGAATCGGGACTTCAAAAGCATTTTGAATACCATGGAGCATATGAGATATTCCAAGAGGTGAAATTGGTATTTCAGACTCATGCCCATGTCAAGAGGTATGAGACCTCTGACAAGTACTTTTCCTACAAGATGGACAAGAATAGCTCAGCTAGTGAGCATGTGCTCAGAATGTCTGGGTACTACAATTACTTGAATCAAGTGGGAGTTAATCTTCTAGATAAGATAGTGACTGACCGAGTTCTCTAGTCACTATCATCAAGCTGCTAGAACTTTGTGATGAACTATAATATGCAAGGGATGATGAAAACGATTCCCGAGCTTTTTGCAATGCTGAAATCGGCAAAGGTAGAAATCAAGAAAGAGCATCAAGTGTTGATGGTTAACAATACCACTAGTTTTAAGAAAAAGGGCAAGGGAAAGAAAGGGAACTTCAAGAAGAATGGCAATCAAGTTGTCACTCCCGTGAAGAAGCCCAAAGCTGGACCTAAGCCTGAAACTGAGTGCTTCCACTACAAAGGAAATGGTCACTAGAAGCGGAACTACCCCAAATATTTGGCGGATAAGAAGGATGGAAAATGAACAGAGATATATTTGATATACATGTTATTGATGTGGACCTTACGAGTGCTCGTAGTAGCCCCTGGGTATTTGATACATGTGCGGTTGCTAAGATTAGTAACCCGAAACAGGAGTTGCAAAATAAGTGGAGACTAGTTGAGGGTGAAGTGACTATGTATGTTGGAAGTAGTTCCAAGATTGATATGATCATCATCGTACACTCCCAATATTTTCGGGGTTAGTGTTGAACCTAAATAAATGTTATTTGGTGTTTGCGTTGAGCATGAACAAGATAGGATCATGTTTATTGCAATACGGTTATTCATTTAAGACAAAGAATAATTGTTATTCTATTTACATGAATAAAACCTTCTATGGTAAAACACCCAATGTTAATGGTTTATTGAATCTCGATCGTAGTGACACACATATTCATAATATTGATGCATAAAGATGCAAAGTCGATAATGATAGTGCAACATACTTGTGGCACTGCCATTTAGGTCATATTGGTGTAAAGCACATGAAGGAAATCCATGTTGATGGGCTTTTGGAATCACTTTATTATGAATCATTTGATACTTACGAACCATGCCTCATGGGCAAGATGACTAAAACTCCGTTCTCCGGAACAATGGAGCAAGCCAATGACTTATTGGAAATAATACATACCAATGTATGTGGTCCGATGAGTGTTGAGGCATGCGGCGGGTATCGTTATTTTCTAACCTTCACAGATGATTTGAGCAGATATGGGTATATCTACTTAATGAAACACAAGTCTGAAACATTTGAGAAGTTCAAAGAATTTCAGAACAAACTCGGGGATCATCATAACAAGAAAATAAAGTTTCTATGATCTGATCCCGAGGGCAAATATTCGAGTTACGAGTTTGGCCTTCACTTTAAAAAATGTGGAATAGTTTCACAACTCACGCCGCCTGGAACACCATAGCGTAATGGTGTGTCCGAACGTTGTAACCCTACTTTATTAGATATGGTGCGATCTATGATGTCTCTTACCGATTTACCACTATCTTTTTGGGGTTATGCATTAGAGATAGTTGCATTCACGTTAAATAGGGCACTGTCATAATCCGTTGAGACGACGCTGTATGAACTATGGTTTGGCAATAAACCTAAGTCGTCATTTCTTAAAGTTTGGGGATGCGATGCTTATGTCAAAAGGCTTCAGCCTGCTAAGCTCGAGCCCAAATCGGAGAAGTGCGTCCTCATAGGATACCCTAAGGAAACAATTGGGTACACCTTCTACCACAAGATCCGAAGCCAAGATCTTTGTTGCCAAGAATGGAACCTTTCTAGAAAAGGAGTTTGTCTCAAAAGAAGTGAGTGGGAGGAAAGTAGAACTTGATGTGGTAATTGTACCTTCTCTCAATTTGGAAAGTAGCTCATCCGAGAAATCCATTCCCATGATGCCTACACCAACTAGAGAGGAAGCTAATGATAATGATCATGAAACTTCTGATCAAGTAACTACTGAACGTCGTAGTTCAACCAGGGCATGATCCACACCAGAGTGGTACGGTAATCCTGTTATGGAAGTGATGTTACTTGACCATCACGAACCTACAAACTATGAAGAAGCTATGATGAGCCCAGATTCCGATAAATGGCTTGAGGCCAAGAAATCTGAGATAGGATCCATGTATAAGAACAAAGTGTGGACTTTGGTGGATTTTCCCGATGATCGGCGACCCATAGAAAATAAATGGATCTTCAAGAAGAAGACTGACACTGATGGTAATGTTACTGTCTATAAAGCTCGACTTGTCGCAAAAGGTTTTCGAACAGTTCAAGGAGTTGACTACGATGAGACTTTTTCACCCATAGTGATGCTTAAGTCTGTCCGAATCATGTCAGCAATTGTTGCATTTTATGATTATGAAATCTCGCAAATGGACGTCAAAACTGTTGGGGAACGTAGTAATTTCAAAAAAATTCCTACGCACACGCAAGATCATGGTGATGCATAGCAACGAGAGGGGAGAGTGTATCTACGTACCCTCGTAGACCGAAAGAGGAAGTGTTATGACAACGCGGTTGATGTAGTCGTACGTCTTCACGATCCGACCGGTCCAAGCACCGAACGTACGGCGCCTCCGAGTTCAGCACACGTTCAGCTCAATGACGATCCCCGGACTCCAATCCAGTAGGGTGTCGGGGATGATTTCCATCAGCACGACGGCGTGGTGACGATGATGATGTTCTACCGACGCAGGGCTTCGCCTAAGCACCGCAACGATATGACCGAGGTGGAATATGGTGGAGGGGGGCACCGCACACGGCTAAGGAACGATCACAAAGATCAACTTGTGTGTTATGGGGTGCCCCCTGCCCCTGTATATAAAGGAGGGAGGGGGGAGGTGAGGCCAGCCCCTAGGGGTGCGCCTGGAGGAGTCCTACTCCCACCGGGAGTAGGACTCCCCCCTCTTGCCTTGTAGGAGAAGGAAAGGGGGAAGGGGAAAGAGGAAAGGGGGGCGCCGCCCCCCTCCTTCCTTGTCCTGTTCGGACTAGGGGGAAGGGGCGCGCGGCCTGCCCTGGCCGGCCATCCTTTTCTCCCTTAGGGCCCATGTAGGCCCATTAACCCCCCGGGGGGGGGGGTTCCGGTAACCCCCCGATACTCCGAAAAAATCTCGATTTCTCCCGGAACAATTCTGATATCCAAATATAGGCTTCCAATATATCAATCTTTATGTCTAGACCATTTCGAGACTCCTCGTCATGTCCGTGATCACATCCGGGACTCCAAACAACCTTCGGTACATCAAAACATATAAACTCATAATGAAACTATCATTGTAACTTTAAGCGTGCGGACCCTACGGGTTCGAGAACTACGTAGACATGACCTAGAACTATTTCCGGTCAATAACCAATAGCGGAACCTGGATGCTCATATTGGCTCCTACATATTCTATGAAGACCTTTATCGGTCAAACCGCATAACAACATACGTTGTTCCCTTTGTCATCGGTATGTTACTTGCCCGAGATTCGATCGTCGGTATCTCAATACCTAGTTCAATCTCGTTACCGGCAAGTCTCTTTACTCGTTATGTAATGCATCATTCCGTAACTGACTCATTAGCCACATTGCTTGCAAGGCTTATAGTGATGTGCATTACCGAGAGGGCCCAGAGATACCTCCCCGACAATTGGAGTGACAAATCCTATTCTCAAAATACGCCAACCCAACATGTACCTTTGGAGACATATGTAGAGCTCCTTTATAATCACCCAGTTACGTTGTGACGTTTGGTAGCACACAAAGTGTTCCTCCGGTAAACGGGAGTTGCATAATCGCATAGTCATAGGAACATGTATAAGTCATGAAGAAAGCAGTAGCAACATACTAAACGATCAAGTGCTAAGGTAACGAAATGGGTCAAGTCAATCACATCATTATCCTAATGAAGTGATCCCATTAATCAAATGACAACTCTTTCTCCACGGCTAGGAAACATATCCATCTTTGATTAACGAGCTAGTCAAGTAGAGGCATACTAGTGACACTCTGTTTGTCTATGTATTCACACATGTATCATGTTTCCGGTTAATACAATTCTAGCATGAATGATAAACATTTATCATGAAATAAGGAAATAAATAATAACTTTATTATTGCCTCTAGGGCATATTTCCTTCAGTCTCCCACTTGCACTAGAGTCAATAATCTAGTTCACATCGCCATGTGATTTAACACCAATATTCACAGCTGTATGTGATTAATACCCATAGTTCACATCGTCATGTGATCAACACCCAAAGGGTTTACTAGAGTCAATAATCTAGTTCACATCGCTATGTGATTAACACCCAAAGAGTACTAAGGTATGATCATGTTTTGCTTGTGAGAGAAGTTTAGTCAACGGGTCTGTCACATTCAGAGCTGTATGTATTTTGGAAATATTCTATGTCTATAATGCTCTGCACAGAGCTACTCTAGCTAATTGCTCCCACTTTCAATATGTATCCAGATTAAGACTTAGAGTCATCTGGATCAGTGTCAAAACTTGTATCGACTTAACCCTTTACGACGAACCTTTTGTCACCTCCATAATCGAGAAATATTTCCTTAGTCCTCACTAAGGATATTCTTGACCGTTGTCCAGTGATCTACTATTAGATCAAAATTGTATTCCTTTGCCAAACTCAGAGCAAGGTATACAATAAGTCTGGTTCATAGCATAGCATACTTTATAGAACCTATGACTGAGGCATAGGGAATGACTTTTCATTCTATTTCTATTTTCTGCCATGGTCGGGTTTTGAGGCACAGGCAAGAACTCTTTCTTTGACTGTTCCATTTTGAACTACTTCAAAATATTGTCAAGGTATGTACTCATTGAAATCTTATCAAGCATCTTGATCTATCTCAATAGATCTTGATGCTCAATATGTAAGTAGTTTTACTGAGGTCTTTCTTTGAAAAACTCCTTTCAAACATTCCTTTATGCTTTCCAGAAAATTCTACATCATTTTCGATCAATAATATGCCAATCACTTATACTTATCAAAAAGGTAGTAGTGCTCCCACTCACTTTCTTGTAAATACAGGGCTTTCCAAAAGTCTGTATAAAACCACATGCTTTGATCAATTCATCAAAGCGTATATTCCAACTCCGAGATGCTTGCACCAGTCCATTGATGGATCGCTGGAGCTTGCACATTTTGTTAGCACCTTTAGGATTAACAAAACCTTCTGGTTGCATCATATACAACTCTTCTTTAAAAATCCATTAAGGAATGCAGTTTTGACATCCATTTGCCAGATTTCATAAAATGTGGCAATTGCTAACATGATTCGGACAGACTTAAGCATCGTTACGAGTGAGAAAATCACATCATATTCAACACCTTGAACTTGTCAAAAACCTTTTGCAACAAGTCGAGCTTAGTAGATAGTAACACTACTATCAGTGTCTGTCTTCCTCTTGAAGATCCATTATTTAACATGGCTTGCTGATCATCGTGCAACTCAATCAAAGTCCATACTTTGTTCTCATACATGGATCATATCTCAGATTTCATGGCCTCAAGCCATTTTGCGGAATGTGGGCTCACCATCGCTTCTTCATAATTCGTAGGTTCGTCATGGTCTAGTAACATAACTTCCAGTACAGGATTACCATACCACTCTGCTGCGGATCTTACTCTGTTTGACCTACGAGGTTCAGTTACAACTTGATCTGAAGTTCCATGATCATCATCATTAACTTCCTCACTAATTGGTGTAGACGTCACAGGAACCGGTTTCTGTGATGAACTACTTTCCAATAAGGGAGCAGGTACAGTTACCTCATCAAGTTCTACTTTCCTCCCACTCACTTCTTTCGAGAGAAACTCCTTCTCTAGAAAGGATCCATCTTAGCAACGAATATCTTGCTTTCGGATCTGTGATAGAAGGTGTACCCAACAATTTCCTTCGGGTATTCTATGAAGATGCACTTCTCCGATTTAGGTTTGAGCTTATCAGGTTGAAACTTTTTCACATAAGCATCGCAACCCCAAACTTTAAGAAACGACAACTTTGGTTTCTTGCTAAACCACAGTTTATAAGGCATCATCTCAACGGATTTTGATGGTGCCCTATTTAACATGAATGCAGCTATCTCTAATGCATAACCCCAAAACAATTGTGGTAAACCGATAAGAGACATCATAGGTCACACAATATCCAATAAAGTGCGGTTACGACGTTCGGACACACCATAATCATGTGGTGTTCCATGTGGCGTGAGCTGTGAAACTATTCCACATTGTTTTATATGAAGGCCAAACTCGTAACTCAAATATTCATTTCCACGATCAGATCACAGAAACTTTGTTTTCTTGTTACGATGATTTTCCACTTCACTCTGAAATCCTTTGAACCTTTCAACTATTTCATACTTATGTTTCATCAAGCAGATATACCCATATCTGCTCAAATCATCTGTGAAGGTGAGAAAATAACAATATTCGCCACGAGCCTTAATACTCATTGGTCTGCATACACCAGTATGTATTATTTCCAACAAGTCAGTATCTCGTTCCATTGTTCCGAAGAATGGAGTTTTAGTCATCTTGCCCAAAAGGCACGGTTCGCAAGCATCAAATGATTCAGAATCAAGTGATTCCAAAAACCCATCAGCATGGAGTTTCTTCATGCGCTTTACACCAATATGACCTAAACGGCAGTGCCACAAATAAGTTGCACTATCATTATTAACTTTACATCTTTTGGCTTCAATATTATGAATATGTGTATCACACGATCGAGATCCAACAAATCATTTTCATTGGGTGTATGACCATAGAAGGTTTTATTCATGTAAACAGAACAACAATTATTCTCTAACTTACATGAATAACTGTATTGCAATAAACATGATCAAATCACATTCATGCTCAACGCAAACACAAAATAACACTTATTTAGGTTCAACACTAATCCCGAAAGTATAAGGAGTGTGCGATGATGATCATATCAATCTTGGAACTACTTCCAACACACATCGTCACCTCACCCTCAACTAGTTTCTGTTTATTCTGCAACTCCCGTTTCGAGTTACTACTCTTAGCAACTGAACCAGTATCAAATACCAAGGGGTTGCTATAAACACTAGTAAAGTACACATCAATAACATGTATATCAAATATACCTATGTTCACTTTGTCATCCATCTTATCCACAAAATACTAGGGGTAGTTCCACTTCCAGTGACCAGTCCTTTTGCAGTAGAATCACTTAGTCTTAGGCTTAGGTCCAGACTTGGGCTTCTTCAATTGAGCAGCAACTTGCTTGCTGTTCTTCTTGAAGTTCCCCTTCTTCCCTTTGCCCTTTTTCTTGAAACTAGTGATCTTGTCCACCATCAAGACTTTGATGTTTTTCTTTGATTTCTGCCTTCGCTGATTTTTGCATCGCGAAGAGCTTGAGAATTGTTTTCATCATCCCTTGCATATTATAGTTCATCACGAAGTTCTACTAACTTGGTGGTGGTGACTACAGAATTCTGTCAATCACTATCTTATCTGGAAGATTAACTCCCACTTGATTCAAGCGATTGTAGTACCCAGACAATCTAAGCACATGCTCACTAGTTGAGCGATTCTCCTCCATCTTTTAGCTATAGAACTTGTTGGAGACTTCATATCACTTAACTCGGGTATTTGCTTGAAATATTAACTTCAACTCTTGGAACATCTCATATGGTCCATGATGTTCAAAACGTCTTTGAAGTACCGATTCTAAGCCATTAAGCATGGTGCACTAAACTATCAAGTAGTCATCATATTGAGCTAGCCAAACGTTCATAACGTCTGCATCTGCTTCTGCAACAGGTCCGTCACCTAGTGGTGCATCAAGGACATAATTCTTCTATGCAGCAATGAGGACAATCCTCAGATCACGGATCGAATCCGCATCATTGCTACTAACATCTTTCAACATAGTTTTCTCTAGGAACATATCAAAATAAACATATGAAAGCAACAACGCAAGCTATTGATCTACAACATAATTTGCAAAATAATACCAGGACTAAGTTCATGATAAATTAAAGTTCAATTAATCATATTACTTAAGAACTCCCACTTAGAAAGACATCTCTCTAATCCTCTAAGTGACCACGTGATCCAAATCAACTAAACCATAACCGATCATCACGTGAAATGGAGTAGTTTTCAATGGTGAACATCACTATGTTTATCATATCTACTATATGATTCACGCTCAACCTTTCGGTCTCAGTGTTCCGAGGCCATATCTGTATATGCTAGGCTCGTCAAGTTTAACCTGAGTATTTCGCGTGTGCAACTGTTTTGCACCCGTTGTATTTGAACGTAGAGCTTATCACACCCGATCATCATGTGGTGTCTCAGCACGAAGAACTTTCACAACGGTGCATACTCAGGGAGAACACTTCTTGATAATTTAGTGAGAGATCATCTTAAAATGCTACCGTCAATCAAAGCAAGATAAGATGCATAAAGGATAAACATCACATGCAATCAATATAAGTGATATGATATGGCCATCATCATCTTGTGCTTGTGATCTCCATCTCCGAAGCACCATCGTGATCACCATCGTCACCGGCACGACACCTTGATCTCCATCGTAGCATCATTGTCATTACGCCATCTATTGCTTCTACGACTATCGCTACCGCTTAGTGATAAAGTAAAGCAATTACAGGGCGTTTGCATTTCATACAATAAAGCGACAACCATATGGCTCCTGCCAGTTGCCGATAACTTCGGTTACAAAACATGATCATCTCATACAATAAAATATAGCACCACGTCTTGACCATATCACATCACAACATGCCCTACAAAAACAAGTTAGACGTCCTCTACTTTGTTGTGGCAAATATTATGTGGCTGCTACGGGTTGAGCAAGAACCGTTCTTACCTACGCATCAAAACCACAACGATAGTTCGTCAAGTTAGTGCTGTTTTAACCTTTGCAAGGACTGGGCGTAGCCACACTCGGTTCAATTAAAGTTGGAGAAACAGACACCCGCTAGTCACCTGTGTGCGAAGCACGGCGGTAAAACCAGTCTCGCGTAAGCGTACGCTTAATGTCGGTCCGGGCCGCTTCATCCAACAATACCGCTGAACCAAAGTATGACATGCTGGTAAGTAGTATGACTTGTATCGCCCACAACTCACTTGTGTTCTACTCGTGCAAATAAGATCAACGCATAAGACCTAGGCTCGGATACCACTGTTGGGGAACGTAGTAATTTCAAAAAAAATCCTACGCACACGCAAGATCATGGTGATGCATAGCAACGAGAGGGGAGAGTGTATCTATGTACCCTCGTAGACCGAAAGCGGAAGCGTTATGACAACACGGTTGATGTAGTTATACGTATTCACGATCCGACCGATCCAAGCACCGAACGTACGGCGCCTCCGAGTTCAGCACATGTTCAGCTCGATGACGATCCCCAGACTCCGATCCAGCAGGGTGTCAGGGATGAGTTCTGTCAGCATGACAGCGTGGTGACGATGATGATGTTCTACCGACGCAGGGCTTCGCCTAAGCACCACAACAATACGACCGAGGTGGAATATGGTGGAGGGGGCACCGCACACGGCTAAGGAACGATCACGAAGATCAACTTGTGTGTTATGGGGTGCCCCCCTGCCCCCGTATATAAAGGAGGGAGGGGGGAGGTGCGGCCGGCCCCTAGGGGTGCGCCTGGAGGAGTCCTACTCCCACTGGGAGTAGGACTCCCCCCTCTTGCCTTGTAGGAGAAGGAAAGGGGGAAGGGGAAAGAGGAAAGGGGGGCGCCGCCCCCCACCCTTCCTTGTCCTATTCGGACTAGGGGGGAGGGGGCGCGCGGCCTGCCCTGGCCGGCCCTCCTCTTCTCCCTTAGGGCCCATGTAGGCCCATTAACCCCCGGGGGGGTTCCGGTAACCCCCCGGTACTCCGGAAAAATCCCGATTTCTCCCGGAACAATTCCGATATCCAAATATAGGCTTCCTATATATCAATCTTTATGTCTCGACCATTTCGAGACTCCTCGTCATGTCCGTGATGACATCCGGGACTCCGAACAACCTTCGGTACATCAAAACATATAAACTCATAGATGTGTCATAGACCGGATTCCCTATGTCTCGCTCTACAGGTGTCTCCGAAGGTGTATCATAGATGTATCTCCAGGCCATCTCAGTAATGCTCATCACTATAAGCCTTGAAAGCAATTTGACTAATGAGTTAGTTGCGGGATGAAGCATTATGGTATGAGTAAAGAGACTTGCTGGTAATGAGATTGAACTAGGTAAGACGATACCAACGATCGAATCTCGGGCAAGTAACATACCTATGACAAAGGGAACAACGTATGTTGTTGTGCGGTTTGACCGATAAAGATCTGCGTAGAATATGTAGGACCCAATATGAGCATCCAGGTTCTGCTATTGTTTATTGATCGGAGATGTGTCTCGATCATGTCTACATAGTTCTCGAACCCGTAGGGTCCTCACGCTTACCGTTCGATGATGATTTGTATTATGAGTTATGTGTTTTTGATGACAAAAGTTTGTTTAGAGTCCCGGATGAGATCACGGACATGATGAGGAGGCTCGAAATGGTCAATACATAAAGAATGATATATTGGGCAATGTTATTCGGACACCAGAATGTTATTGGGCAATGTTATGCCGGAGGGGTTATCGGAACCCGTCGGGGAAGCAATGGGCCATCATGGGCCATAGGGGAGAGAGAGGACATCCCACAAGGGGTTGGCGCCCCCCACCCTCCCCCATGGGGAGTCCGATTAGGACTAGGGGAGGGGACGCGGCACCCTTTCCCTCTCCCTTCCTTCTTCCCCCTTCCACAAAAGGGAATCCTACTAGGACTTGGAGTCCTAGTAGGACTCCTCTCTCTTGGCGTGCCCTACAAGGGCCGGTCGGCCTCCTCCTCTCCTCCTTTATATATGTGGGCAAGGGCACCCAAAAGACACATCAATTGTTCTCTTTGTCGTGTGTGGTTCCCCCCTCCATAGTTTACTCCTTCGGTCATAACGTCGTAGTGCTTAGGCGAAGCCCTACGTGGATCACATCATCAACACCGTCACCACATCGTTGTGCTGACAAAACTCTCCCTCGACCCTCTACTGGATCAAGAGTTTGAGGGACGTCATCGAGCTGAATGTGTGCTGAAAACGGAGGTGTTGTACGTTCGATACTTGGATCAGTTGGATCGTGACGACGTTCAACTACATCAACTGCGTTAACTAACGCTTCCTCTTTCAGTCTACGAGGGTATGTGGACACACTCTCCCCCTCTCGTTGCTATGCATCTCCTAGATAGATCTTGCTTGATCATAGGAATTTTATTGAAATTGTATGCTATGTTCCCCAACAAGAATGACACCAAACTGAGCTACGGGTAGACTCCCTTCTCCCTGGTCTACAGGGCAGAAGCAGTTATCCCCACCGAACTCATTTATGGGTCGCCTCGAGTACTTGCTTAAGATGAAATCATGCAAGATTAGCATCGGCGTGATGAAGCTATGCTACTCGAGGAGAACCGTCTCTGGGCTGCAACGTATGCTGCACGCTATCAGCAAAGCCTGTGTTGCTATCATAGCCGCAGGGTTCATGCCCAGTATTTTTAGGAAGGTGACTTTGTTCTTAGGCGCGTTCAGTCCGCCAAGGGTACACACAAGTTGTCACCAAAGTGGGAAGGCCCTTACCGAGTAGTACGAGTCACCAGACCTAGCGCAGTCCGTCTAGAGACCGGAGATGGCACTCTGTTCCAAAACTCATGGAATATAGAGCATCTCCACAAATTCTACTCGTATGGCGCGAGGCTACCGGTAGCCACCCATTTGTACAGGCCTTTCCTCAGCTGTATGCATCCCCTTGTACAAAGGCGGGCGATAACTGAGGGAGTCTTGGATAAGGGGGTATCCGGATAGCCGGACTGTATACTTTGGCCGGACTGTTGGATTATGAAGATACAAGATTGAAGACTTCGTCCCGTGTCTGGATGGGACTCTCCTTGGCGTGGAAGGCAAGCTTGGTGATTCGGATGTAGATCTCCTTCTCTGTAACCGACTCTGTGTTACCCTAGCCCCCTCCGGTGTCTATATAAACCGGAGGGTTTAGTCCGTAGGACAACAACAACAATCATACCATAGGCTAGCTTCTAGGGTTTAGCCTCTCTAATCTCGTGGTAGATCAACTCTTGTAATACTCATATCATCAAGATCAATCAAGCAAGAAGTAGGGTATTACCTCCATCGAGAGGGCCCGAACCTGGGTAAACATCGTGTCCCCAGTCTCCTGTTACCATTAGCCTTAGACGCACAGTTCGGGACCCCCTACCCGAGATCTCCCGGTTTTGACACCGACATTGGTGCTTTCATTGAGAGTTCCTCTGTGTCATCGCTGTAAGGCTCGATGGATTTTCCAACCTTCAACAACTCCGTCCAGGGTGAGAATTTTCTCCCGGGACAGATTTTTGTGTTCGGCGGCTTCGCACTGCGGGCCAACTCGCTTGGCCATCTAGAGCAGATCGACAGATTCGAGCCCACGTCAGGAGCGCCGAACGATCGCCACGCGCACGACTTGGATCTGCCGTCGGACAGTATTCGGGATATCGCGCCTACCATGGATCCGGACTTTGATCCAGAGCAGATCGTGCCATTTGAGGACGGGTGGATGGACCCCGCCATGGAGGCCGCACACCTATCGGCATTGGAGCCGAACACAGACTCTGCTTCTAAGGAAATCTGTGTCTCCGGACCCTCGGACTTGTTTTCGGTCGTAGGTCCCGGACCGCGCGCATCCATGCCCATTGAATCTGATTCGGCTCCAGTTATGGAATTCACCACCGCGGATATCTTCCAGCACTCCCCCTTTGGCGATGTGCTTAATTTACTAAAGTCTCTCTCTCTCTCTATCAGGAGATCCCTAGCCGAACTATGGTCGGCTTGAGTGGGAAGCAGGCGACGAAGAAATTCGTCACCCACCCACCACCCACTTCATAGCCACAGTCGATGATTTGACCGACGTGCTTAACTTCGACTCTGAAGACATCTACGGTATAGACGATGATGTGGGAGAAGAACAGGAACCACCGCCCACAGGGCGCTGGACTACCACCTCTTCATATGATATATATATATATATGGTGGATACTCCCAAAGAAAACAATGGTGATGACGCAAGAGGATATAACCCCTCAGGGAAGAAATCAAAGCATGGGCATCATCGGTGCCACTCCAAGCTCCGCCACAGCAACACCGGCACCGGAGAAGAAGATAAATCCAGATGGCGCCGAAGAGGAATACAATCCTGATCAGCCCACCTTCGAGCAAGCCAAACACGAACACGGGCAAGTCAGCCCAGATGAACGGGCGACGGACGGATACTTGGAGGACGATAACTATATGCCTCCCTCCGAACATGAGGTGAGCCTCGGCAACGACGAATTCGGCGTGCCTAAGGATCCCATGGAGAGGCTGCGGGCGCTGGCTCATAGCCACCGCAAGAAGACTAAGGAAGAAGCAACAGCGGATACAAGCAGATCAAGATATGCTAACAGACAAACGGACTAAGGACCGAGCAGCCGAGGAATACGGACTCGGCCGCCGAACACAATATTACCCAAAGTGCAAGCTACTACCTAAATTCGAGGAAGAGGCACTAAAGCCCGGACGACAGCCTAAACCCCACCGCCAACACACTACGACCAGGGGCTACGCGCATGACATAACAAGCACCCTGGGCACATCAGCAGCCAGGAACAGCTGCCGCAAACCCTGGCACAACAAATATAAGTGTCCAAAGACAAGGGACGACACCCAGGACACGACAATCAATATAGGAGCCCGCAGCCCTCAGCCCGTTCAGCGGGAGCAGACATTTCAAAACATGGGCCCCTCCAGCCTGAACTGCATACCTGGCAGCCCATGTCAAATTCATGGTACCCCAGGCACGGCAGCCAATCACACCAATAGAGAATGCTGGGTCTTTAAACAGGTCGGCAGGCAAACGCCGGAAATAGTAAGAAGGGGTCCCAGGGCAAGAAGCCCAGATAATCAAACAACACAGGGCAAAAGAAATTTCTTCCGCCCACCAAAGCCATGAACACGACAAACACCATCCACATAAGAGCAGATATACACTCTTCGGGACGTCACCTCAACAAAGGAAGTTGCCCCGTCGTATAAAAACACGACCGATCATCTTCGATCGACTAAACCGTCTGGCCAATATCAACCAGAGGTATTCCCCTATTGGCGGTGACAACAGTCCTAACCTGCTGCAGAAGGACACAGTGCGTTGGATAGCGATTGATCACTCGAGGATCAGACCCACTAAAAAATTCATTTCAGAGTGTCATAACAAGGCGTGAGGGTCATTTAGGCCCCGCCACTCTGGAGACGGTCTTCGGATCACCGAAAGATTGCCATACCGAAGAATAAATATTCGACATTACACCTCTAGGCAGTGGCTATTCAACACCGCCAAGGTAAACTGCGACTCAACGGATTATAACACAATGCCTACAGCAACCTTAAAACATGAGACCCACGTAATGTAGTGACAATTACGGGCAAGACCAAACTTCACCTCGACGCCGAAAAGTATTCGGCCATCTTAGTAACAGAAGCAGCGAGTCGCGGCTTTTTCAATCAAACCTTGATTCAACAGCCAAACTCCCAGACACTGATAAAGGAGTCCGAACTACTTCACCATATCTCAGAGGTTGTAAAATCTTTAAGGATTTATTCTGCATAATGCCATAATAAAATGCAGAGTGCGAAGGATCGATTTATCGATCAGGCGCTATTAGAGCCCCTCGTGTGGTCTTCCGAACACCAGGGGCTGCGCCTCCCATACTCGAATTCCTATGGCTAAGTGAGAGTAATAAAGCCCTATAGTCCGATTGCCTGGTTCTCTGTGCTGAACACCTCCTTCACGGACCCAAGAATGGGATAAAGAGCGTTCAGGTGTATCCCGAACACCCCCGTAGTTCCTACGTGGGGGCAGAAGCCGACGACTAGCCAACTCTCAAGATTAACATATAACACGGCCGCGCAGGAATAAAATTTACACGTAATAGGCACATACATAAAAGTGACTTTGTTCCGCCTTACAAAGGACAGCACAACGGCCTTTAGGGAAAAATAATGTCTTTCGCACATTGCTCTGCCACAAGGCGGGCCCCCTTCAGGACACCATCATAATATAATTCAGGCTTGCGGTGCTCCTTCCCCTCCGGCGGCCCCTCGGTCATCAGCTTCTTAGCATTAAGCTTCCCCCAGTGCACTTTCGCACGGGCAAATGCCATTTGTGCACCTTCTATACAAAGCGACCGCTTAATCACGTCCAGCCAAGGGCAGGCACTCACAATTCGCTTCACGAGCCCAAAGAAGCTGCTCAGAATGGGCTTGGAGGGCCATAGCCGGATAACCAAATCCTTCATGGCTAGTTCAGCCGCCTGATGCAGTTCGATCAGCTGCTTCAGCTGGTCGACAAATGGCACCGGATAATTAGGCGCCAAATACTGCGACCAGAAGAGCTTCTCCGCAGTTTCCTTCTCCTCAGCTCAGTAGAATTGGGCAGCATCAGATATGCTGCGCGGCAGATCTGCAAATGCCCCTGGAAAAATCAGGATTCAATGGGTCACCATGAATCTTCCCTGCGATCGCATACAAATAGCTTTGAATAAGAAAACCCCTTACCAGACGCAATCTTCCGCGCCTCCTGAATATCCTTCAGAGCAGCCTGGGATTCATCCCGAGCATCATTTGCGGTCTGGAGAGCTTGGACGAGTTTGGATTCTTTCAATAATAGACTCTGTTCCAAAGTCTCGCCTTTCTTCACGGCCTCCTGAAGCTCTCGTTCAGCTTCCATGACCCTGGCCTCGTGCTTCTTGCGGAGAGCCTGGTCCACGGTTGCCTTCTTTTCGGCCGAGGCAACAGCCTTCTTGAGCACCTCAATTTTGGCATTTGCCCCTAGAGTGCGCGTTATAAATGCTTTAAGTTAGACACAACTACCTACTTGTGCTAAAACTTACTAAAAGTTTCAACATACCTTGTTTATCCTCCAGCTGCTTCTTCACTCGGCCAAGTTCCTCTTCGGCCCGCTCCAGACTCCGTTTGAGTCCGGACACCTCCACAGTATGAGAGGAGGCAGTCGCTGCAGACGCCTGATTCATAAAAGGAATAGATATATGTCATTAGCTGAGTCTCCTGTGGACGAAAGTTTGATCCCCTGTCCGGTTCCTGTCCTATCCGAACAGTGTATCAGGGGCTACTATCTATACTATGACAGTCTTCTAAACATACCTCCAAGCCTTTTATAAGGCTGATGCAGGATTCATTTAGTCCGCTCTAGGTGGCCTGAATCTTTTCTATCACCGCGCCCATAAGGGCGCGATGTTCATCAATGATGGAAGCGCTCTCCAGCGCTGTCGATAGGCCGCCTTACAGCTTTGGTTGGACAGAGGTCGCAGGTGGAGCAGGATCGCCCCCTCCAGTTAAGATGGGCTGCCTGCCTGATCCCGGAGCCTCAACGGTCTCCGGGGCTGTGTCCGGCCGTGCGCCGAATCCAAGATCGCCCCCGCCGTCAACGTTCATGGGAACAGCCGCTCCCGCGTGTCCGGCTCCCGGGGTACGCCCCCCGGGCTCAGGTCCTTTTGGGACAACATATCGGTGTCACAACCAGGCTTTGGGGAAGGGGCCCTTGGAGGTGTCTTGCTCTCCAAGGCATCGGAACTCAACGAATCCTCCGATGAGGACTGTTTGGCAGGAGACCTCGCCGGACTGCAAAAAGCACGGTGCAAATCAAAATATTACACTCTAGTAATTCCGGATGCATAGACATGTTCAGATTTCATGCACTTACGAGTTTACCAGGGGCTGGGCCCTGGGATCCCACTCCGGGCTGCTGTCGGTAGCCGTGGTGGACGCCTCGGGGATGAGTGTTCTTCCCCTCTTAGGAGAATCCGCCTCTAAGGATGAGGAGGTTGTCCTTTTCTTCCTCCCCCTCATAGGGGACTCGTACTCTTCCTCCTCCTTGTCCTCTTCCTCCTCCTCGCCCTCTTCGGAGGAGGGATGGTCACTGGAGTCTTTGGATTCGTGTCCGAGGCACCGCGACAACGGAGGATGCACCTGGTCTCCTTGGCCTTTTTGTTGGCCTCTTTCTTCGGCACCTCGTAAGGCGCTCAAACCAGCATCTTCGTTAGAAGTGGCTGGCCAGTTCTTCCGGCAACATGGCCGGACAATGAATCCGCCCCGCCTTCTTCGTCCATCCCTGAGGTAATCGTGGAAAAGAATGTTAAAAACATCTCCCTCGGGACATGCCAATAAGACATGCGGATGGCCGAGACATAATGATGACTTACCGGGCTTGCGGGGTGGGACAGTTGGTACCCGCGGTCCGCGACGGAGTCTGGCCATGGTTTGCCGGACTTAAAGAGCACCTTCCAGATGTCCTTGTGCAAGGAGCCGAAAATCTCCCGCAGGTCTGGTGCTCGGCCGGGTCATACTCCCACAAATTGCAGCTTCTGTGCTGACAAGGAAGGATCATGCGGACTAGCATCACCTGGACTACGTCAACAAGCCTGATGACCATGTCTTCCATACCTTTGACACGCGCCTGGATTACTGACAGTTTGTTGGATGACGACCAGTTCACACCCTTCTTGGGCCAGGACGTAAGTCGTAAAGGGGCTCCAGATCGGAACTCAGGAGCAGCGGCCCATTTTTTGCCGCGCGGCTCGGTGATGTAGAACCACTACTGCTGCCACTCCTTGACGGAATCGTTGAAAGTACCCGTTGTCCATGTGACCTTGGGCATCCTTCTCACCATGGCGCCTTCGCACTCGACGTGTTCGCCATTCACCACCTTGGGCTTCATGTTGAAGATCTTCAGCCATAGTCCAAAGTGCGGCGAGATGTGGAGAAAGGCCTCGCACACGACGATAAACGTTGAGATGTTGAGGAATGAATTGGGCGATAGATCGTGAAAATCAATCCCGTAGTAATACATGATGCCGCGAACAAACGGGTGAAGGGGAAACCCTAGCCCGCGGACGAAGTGGCGGAGGAAAACAACCCTCTCATGGGGCTCCAGAGTAGGGACAATTTGTCCCGCCGTCGGAAGACGGTGGCCGATTTTCTTGGCCAGATACCCGGCCGCCCGTAGTTTTTTAATATCCTTCTCCTGGATGAAGGAGGCCATCCAATTGCCTCCTGCTCCGGATCCGGACATTTTCGGAGAACCTTTGTTGGTGGGAAGATGAATGCTTGGGCGCTAGGGCTTGGGAGAAAAGAAAGGGACGAGCAGAAGGAGAAGAAAGCATGGGTAGAAAGGGAGAAGCTGTCGTGGTATTCTCACGGGGGGTGTTGCAAGACGAAATATGCCACAAGGGCTTAGTGTGAGGGTAAGACTGTTGCTGATAGGCCCGGGAGCGGGTATGAGAGTAGCACGCGGTGGTTTACCCAGCTTCGAAGCTCTCCGGAGAGATAATACTCCTACTGCTGCATGTCTGAGTGTATCTATCTGGGGTGTACATCGGGCAGTACAAAGTGCTCCTGGAGCTGTATCTGGGATCAGTGCCAAGTGCATCTGATCTGGTATATCGGATGGCCGGATGAGCATGTGTGCTCTAGTGGCCGAATGGCACTTGGCCGTGGGTGTGTGCTTGAGCATGTGGGTGCCCATGGGAGTCCATCCCCTGGATGGATGGATGTGTGCCTTTATATAGGCATGGCTAGCTTACTATCTAAGTTATGTGGTGGTATGGGAGCAAGGCATGGTGGGTGTCATGCTTGTCCCCTGGGTCACATCACAAATAGTGCCAGGGGACAAGTGACACTATACATGATGGCATCAAGGTACAGTCGTCTCGTCCGTGATATGGCCGCCACGTCGGGGTCTTGTCGGTGTCGCTTCGGGCTGCAGTCGGCAGCCGGCTAGTTGGCACAATCCGCAGCCGGCTGGGCAGTCGGCAGCCGGCAGCTGGCCGGACAGAGCAGTCGGACGGGGAACCGGCAGGAGCGGCCGGGCAGTCGGACTGAGGGGCTTTGCTAGCCCCGATGTCTTCAAATATCGTCTTGCCGTCTTCGGGGTACCCGTGGTCAATTACTCCGACAGTAGCCCCCAAGCCTCCAGGCAACTTGGCAAAGTTGGGCGGAGGTTTTTTGGCGAGTGTTCATGGAAATGATCATGAAAAAAGACAAAGTTAGTCCATGGAGATATATCAAATGTTTGCTTTTAGCATTGCAAGTTTTATGTGGAGGGTGCAGACTCGGTTTCGTCTGAGCACCCTTCTATCTTTTTCATGTCCCCTCCGCTCTTTGGCTTGTGCTCTCGCTAGCCGGACAGCCGCTCTGCGGTCCGTGGCGAGGCTGCTCCTCCAAGTCGCCTCGCCAGCGCACCGCCGCCTTGAGAAGGCGACTTCGGCGCCACGCCCCCTGGAGACCAGCGCCGCCAGCTTGGCCATCCTAGACGCCGAGGCAACGAGTGCCGCGCCCGTTGGGTGGGTGCGAGGAGGCGGCACGGGCCCACTGAACCAGGCGCTTCTGGATGTTCAGGCGAAACTGTGAGCCGAGGGCGACGCCATCCAGACCTGCACCAAGGCGCATCTGGCGTCGCGAGTAGCCGTCCGGGTATGCTTTCATTTTTAACTTTGTTTTTCCTTGTTCTTCTCTGTGGGGGCGCGCCAGTGCACCCACTGGGTGTAGTCCCCGAGTTTCAGGTCGGCTGCTGAGCAGGCGGCTCGGAACTCCTTCTGGCGAGTTCCAATACTTATCTTTGTCTAAAATTCTTATCACAGGAGTATCACAACCTCCGCGTCACTGCCTTCAACCGCAATGTCGAGGAGCTGGGCAGGCAGACTGCCGACTTGTCGGAGAGTTAGAGTGAGTCCTCCTTCTTCGCGGGGGCGCGCTGGCGCACCCGCGGGCTGTAGTCCCCGAGATTCAGGCCGACTGCTGAGCAGTCGGGCCGGATCTTCCCGGCGACCTTCTTTGTTGACGACTTAACGTATTTTCCTTTTTATTCTTCAGAGGCCAACGCCACTCTCCAGCAGCAACTGGGCGAGGCCAACACCGCCTTGTGTGCCAAGGGGAGGAGTGCAGCAAACTCGCCGCGGAGCGTGACCTGCTGGCCGCGCAGCTGGAGGAGCAGAGGGAGCTGCTCAAGAAGGCGCAGGACGAGGCAGAGAAGAGAGAGACTGCTCTCCTAGCCGAGTTCAAAAGCGAGCGCTCCTCCTGGATCGACAAGGAGGCAGAGCTGACCTCCGGCTTCCATGAGATTGAGGACATCGTCGATGGTGAGTTTCTTTGTTTCCTTTCTTTCTTTGAGCCTCCGACTATGGGTCGGGCTGACTCCTGATTTTTTGACTTGCTTCTTTTCCGTCTTGGCAGACTTCTTCCCTGGCCACTCGCAGGCGGCCACCCAAGCCATCGAGGCTGATCGCAAGGCGCGGAGGGCAGATGGTGCGGAGATTGCCGCCAACGCCCCCCGGACCCTCGATGAGCAGCTTCTGAGCATCGAGGCTCGTCTGCGGCCGGCCCATCGGATGATGCGCCGGCTTCAACGTGTCGGCGCCCAGGCTATTGCTGTCCTGTGGCCAGACATGCCGGTTCTGCACACTCCCTGTCGGACTACCGACTGGCTGGAGGTCGCGGCTGGTCGTCTTGAGGCTTGGAAGGATTCCTCGGCCCGGGCTGGAGCGCGCCGGGCCTTGGAATTCATCAAGGCGTGGTATCCAGGGCTGGACCTGGACCGACTGGCCGCGTTCCGGTCAGAAGCCCAGGCGGAGCTGGTAGCTGTGGAAGACGCCCTCGTCGCGCGTGCTGCGGCGATACTATGCAGACACCAGCATCTTCGTCCCTGATCGGGCTGAAGACGGCAGGGAGCCGCCGCCGGAGTGGTTCGGGATGAACCCGGATTACGATGAGGACTCGGCGGAGGTGATCGGTTACAGCACCGAGGAGGAAGGCGAGGCGGAGGACGGAGGTGAGACGGAGGCGCCAGAAGACGGAGTGGGCGACCAGCCTCAGCTCGACTGCGCCTCCAGCAACGAGCCGTGCCCGACCGAGCCGGCTGCCGCCGGAGACGATCAAGCCGAGACCGTCCAGCCGGCCGCCCCGGTGCCTGACACCGCCGTCTCTTCCGACCCTCCGAACCCGTCTGCCGCTTCCTAGGCTGCCGTCTTGCCTTCATTTTATCTGCTTTAGTAGTCTTTGAAGAACTTGTTAATTCGAACAATTCCACCCGCGGGGTGTATTTTGAACTTCTTTTGAAGATTCGGTCAAGGGCCTTTGTTATGTAAATATTTAACCGAGTTCTATCTTTCCTTGCTCGTTGCTCTTTTGGCTTTTTCCTTTGCCGCCTTCCCTTAGTCACTGCCTTGCCAGTCGGACGGCCGCTCTGCGGACCGCCTCTGGATCAAATGCTTGGCTACTTTGGGAAGGCAAGTACTTGGCCATTTTTTAGAGTCTTTTAACAAGTTGGATAGAAAGCGGCAAGTCGACTGCTCAAGAGTCGGCTTTGCTAAGAGAGGCTGGAAGCCGGCTTAGGCTATGCTTATGCTTTGAGTCCTTAGCCATTTTTCATGTGGGCGCCCATTCTTCCTTACTCCTGCCCACCAATCAGTCGCTATGCGAGCTGCGGCTTCTGACAGGAGACGACTTAGGCACCACACCCTACTTTTCCGACTGCAGGAAGCTTTTCATAGCGCGAGGTGGCGAGTCCCCGGGCCGACTAGTCGAGTCCGGTGCCAAGCGGCATAACAAAGAGTAGTATACTCGAAGGCATAATTCTTATCATACAGATAACAAAAAGGGCAGTCCCCGAGCTCGTCTTGGGGGGCCCGAAGTCTTGGTACTTTAATACAATGGGTAGCGTGATACATACTGCATCAACTGTAAAATCTTCGGAGAAGATTTGCATTCCATGGGCGTTCCGTCTGTTTGCCGGAGTCGTCCATCTTGCGTGCTCGGGCCTTATGAGCGTCGATCAGGTAGTAGGAGTCGTTGCCCAGCACTTTGCTGATAATGAAGGGGCCTTCCCAAGGTGCCGACAGCTTGTGCTGGCCGGCTGTTCGCTGGATCAGTTGGATCACAAGGTCGCCCTCTTGGAAAGATCTCGGCCTGACCTTCCTGTTGTAGTATCGGCGCAGGCTCTGCTGGTAGATGCTGGACCGGCTGAGTGCCAACAGCCGTCCCTCTTCCAGCAGATCGACACCGTCTTGACGTGCTTCTTCTGCTGACTCGCGGGGAGTCGAACTCTATGTCCATCGGGATGACGGCTTCAGCACCGTAGACGAGGAAGAAAGGTGTGAAGCCGGTTGACTTGTTTGGAGTTGTGTGCAGACTCCAGAGGACGGCTGGCAACTCGTCAAGCCAACAGCCGGCCGAACGCTCTAGTGGTTCGACCAGCCGAGGCTTGATGCCGGACAGGATGAGGCCGTTTGCTCGCTCTACCTGGCTGTTTGACTGCGGATGGGCAACGGACGCTAAGTCCAGTCGGATGCCCTGTATCACGCAGAAACGGGCCAAGGCACCTTTGGCGAAATTTGTGCCATTGTCGGTGATGATGTTGTGTGGTATGCCGTACCAAGTCGTGATGTCGATGATGAAAGTCACTGCAGTCGGACCATTCAACTTCTTGATGGGCTTTACTTCTATCCACTTGGTGAACTTGTCCACTGCGACAAGTAAGTGAGTTAGGCCGCCTCGTGCTGTTTTGAATGGTCCCACCATGTCTAGGCCCCAAACCGCAAAGGCCCAGGCAATGGGGATAGTCTTGAGTGCGGAAGCCGGCTGATGTGGCTTGGAGCAGAACTTCTGGCACCCTTTGCACTTTTGGACCAATTCTTTGGCCTCTTCTAAGGCGGTTGGCCAGAAGAAACCGTGTCAAAAGGCTTTGGCGACAAGTGCTCTTGAAGCCGCATGTTGGCCGCACTCGCCTTGATTGATGTCTTTGAGAATTGCTTGGCCTTGCTCTGGCTAGACGCAACACTGGTAGACACCAGTGATGCTGCGCCTGGCCAACTCTCTGTTGACTATGGTGTAAGCTGCCGCTCGGCGTTGTACTTGCCGAGCCAGGATTTCATCAGTTGGCAGCTCTTTGCTCACTAGGAACTTGAGGATGGGCTGGGCCCATGAGGGTGCTGCTATTTCTTCAATCGTCAGTACTGCGACTTGGACGAGGGCGGCTGGGCTGGGAGGCAGCGAGCTGGAGTCCACGGCCGCTTGCTGGATTGATGAAGTCCCCGGGCCGACTGGCGCAGTCCCAGGGCCGAGTTCTGGAGTCTTCGGACTGGTTGCCGCAGTCCCCGGGCCGGGTTCTGAAGTCCCCAGGCCGGCTTCGACTGCGGCGTTCTTGGAGTCATTTGCAAGAATTCTCGTGCTGCCTGCTGGGTCTCTTGACTCAGATCCGACTTCTTCGGGGGGAGCCGACACAAAGATGGAGTCTGATTCTGGTGAAGGCTTGACAGACGGCTTGAGGAGGCACCGAAGGGCGACGCCAGATGGTATTGCTTGGCGGGTGGAGCCGATTCGTGCCAGGGCGTCTGCTTGGTCGTTGTCATTTCTTGGCACGTGAAGGACTCCCACCCCTCAAAATATCCACTGAGTTGCTGTACAAGGAAACGATAGCTCGCCATGTTTGCATCCTTGGCGTCCCAGTCGCCAGATGACTGCTGGACCACCAAGTCGGAGTCGCCATAACACAGGATCCGGCGAATGCCAAGTTCTTTGGCAAGCCGGAGCCCGTGAATGAGCGCCTCCGGCTTGGCCCTTCTGGAGGCGGCGTGCCGAAGGCGGCGCGGTTGACTTCGCGCTGGTGGGCCTCCGTGAGGCGTCTCATGGTGGCAATCTTCTGGCCCTCCGCAAGGAGGGCAAGGCGGCGTGCCTCCAGCGCTTTGGCGTCGGCGTTCGCCGGGATGGGGGCGGACAGATCGTGCAAAGTGGCATGTAGGGCGTCGCGGGCGTTCTCGTCGGAGGCGGCGCCGTGGCTGATGACGAACACTTCGGTGACGGTGCTGCCGCCACTGGCGGCTCATGGGAGAGGATCGTCGAAGACGATCACGTGAGAGGGGAAGGCATCGAGCGACGCTGTGTCGGAATCGACAAGCATCGGGTCGGTGGAGCCGAACAACTCCAAGTCCACGGTGGGCTCGCCGGAGACGTGGAGTTGGTCAAGGAGGCTGATGAGGCGGCTCTCAGGGCAGACTGCGCCTGCATCGGATGCGGGCTCGTCGGAGATGCGATCCTCGCCAAGAAGATCGGCAAGGCAGCTCGCTGCGCAGGCGTCGTCGACGCTTTGCAGCGCGTCGGGGCAAGCGCCATCGGGCGTGCTGGGCTGGCTACACTCGCTGGGGAGGAAGAGGGTTCCCGTCCAGAGTAGGTATCCGGACGGCGGTGCACCAGGCCCCATGGTGGGCGCCAAATGTCAGGGGTTGGGTGCGACATATGCCAAAGGATGGCTTATCATGGTGGGGGCGAGTAGAACGTCGCCGGTGCCTGGAAACGGGATGAGATGAAGGCATGCACGCCGGCGAATCTTACCCAGCTTCAGGGCTCTCCGTGGAGATAACACCCCTACTGCTGCTCTGCGGGGTCTCCGCATGATCACTATGGCAAAGTGAGTACAAGGTTGCTCCTTGAGCTGTTTCCTGGAGGTAGGAGAAGGCAAGGCTAGCTCCCTCCTTCCTATATGATCTGGTCTAGTGCTAAAGAAGTGATCCCCCTTGCATGGGTGCCCCAGGGGGCTTATATAGGCCCGCCCCCCAGGGTTAGAATGGTAATCCGGCTGGGCGTGGGTCCCAGCCGTCTGTCTCTTAGGCCGCCATCTTCTCCGCTGACTGCTGGGGCCTGCCGACTGGCGGGCCCCGCCGACGGGCCCGGTACTGTAGCCGTGCTTCTAATGACGCTGGCTTGGTCATGGGGTCGTGGCAACAGTGCCGCCGCCTGACGGAGGATCACTGTTGCCATTCCCCGTCTTGTTTGGTAATGGCGTGTGGGGCCCGTGGGAGGGGCTGGCCGACTCCCGGGGGCCGACTCCCAACGGGTCCGTCTTGTGGCGCTCTTGCCGTCTTCTGTACCCCCACTGACGGGTGGGACCCGCCATCTCTGGGCCGTACAGGCAGGCCGTCGTGGGCACAGTGCGCCGCCCACGGGGGCTGAGGTCAGGGCAGGCATGGCAACAGTGCCGCGCCGGATGGAGACCTCCATCGACACGGCGCATATTAGCCATGCCGGCCCTTCGTAAGCGAGAGGGGGATGGGCCACGCGGTGGCTGTACCCCGTCCCGTCCATCGTGGCGAAGGCAGGATGAGGTCGGAGTCGCGGGCTGACTCCCTATAGCTGGCTTCTCTGGAAGCCGCCAATAGGAGTCGGCTTATCTCGAAGTCGACCCTGGGACTCGGCCGTGAGGTACAGTCGGCGGCCTTGCCGCCGACTCCCGGAAGGCGGCTCCTTATCACGGAGTCTTGAGGGGCGCAGTCTGTCCCGATGTTTTGAAAGGTTCAGGGGCTCGGCTTAGCCTACCCGTGGCCCATTACTCCGACAGAAGCCTTTCCCCTTTATAGAGGAAATGAAACTTTGTGCCTCCCCGCTTGCCTAATAGAACCTGCTCGTTCCCCACTCACCGTGATTGGTGGTACGGTTGGGTTACCCACGCCCGTTGTCGGTGTAAAAACCGGCGGATCTCGGGTAGGGGGTCTCGAACTGTGCATCTAGGCGGATGGTAACAGGAGACAAGGGACACGATGTTTTTACCCAGGTTCGGGCCCTCTCGATGGAGGTAAAACCCTACTCCTTCTTGATTAATATTGATGATATGGGTAGTACAAGAGTTGATCTACCACGAGATCAGAGAGGCTAAACCCTAGAAGCTAGCCTATGGTATGATTGTTGTTCGTCCTACGGACTAAAACTCTCCGGTTTATATAGACACCGGAGAGGGTTAGGGTTACACAGAGTCGGTTACAATGGGAGGAGATCTTCATATCGAATTGCCAAGCTTGCCTTCCACGCCAAGGAAAGTCCTATCTGGACACGGGACGAAGTCTTCAATCTTGTACCTTCATAGTTCGAGAGTCCGGCCAAAGGTCATAGTCCGGCCATCCGGACACCCCGTAATCCAGGACTCCCTCAGTAGCCCCCGAACCAGGCTTCAATGATGATGAGTACGGTGTGCAAGTTTGTCTTCGGCATTGCAAGGCGGGTTCTTCTCCAAATTCCATGTACCTGTCGAATAGTGTCCGGCTTCTAGTGCATGCTGCACTCCTCAGCTTCAGTGCCCAATAATGACCATCTTCCACATGTCAAACGAATGCGAAAAGCCAGGGATTTTTTTCATTTACCCCCCTAGCCGCGTAAATAAGCCACCCATAAAAGAGACGGGGATTTAGATCCAATTTACACCATCTTTCCTCCGCGAGCATTCATCAGAGCGCCTTCGATAGAGATCCATTCCACCATGGCCGGTCGATGCAGCCCCTCCTCTCGCCTTTCCAGCCCTCGGCCCGGAGATCGGGAGCGGTGTTCCGTCCCGCATAGCGAGCTAGTAGTGCTCCAAGCCAAGGGGCTCCTCCCCCCAGCATATATGGTCCCAGTTCGAGCCGGGATTGCCACCTATAGCGGCAGAGAGCAGGCGGAGAGCGTCCCCAATCCCTCCCAAGGAGAGCGGGTATGCCTAGTCCCTTATTTAATAAGAGGACTCGGATTTCCAATTCATCTGTTTCTCCGAGGGCTACTGGAGTTTTACGGCCTCCAGCTACACAACTTCACGCTTGCCTCCATACTGCATATTGCGGGCTTCGTGGCCCTCTGCGAGCTGTTTTTGGGCATCGAGGCCCATTTCGCGCTGTGGAAGAAGTTGTTCTGCCTTGTGCCCTGCTCTCAGAGGGGTCAATTTATCAAGTGGGCGGAGCCGAACTATGGCGCATCGCCGGGACCGGATATCTATCCGGAACCCCAAAGAAGGCATCCGGGGACTGGCCTTCAGAATGGTTTTATATAGACGACGTCCCCCTGCCGGACCCTGTACGGACCGGCCTCCCTGAGATCAATAACGCTCCATTGAAGAAACGCCTGAGCTGGCGCCCACGGAACCCTCAGAGGGAAACTGACGGGGACGTCCTTTACCTGATGAGCCGGATAAGGTTGTTGGCTCATTCCGGACTGACCATGATCGAGGTCATGGCCACGTGCATTATGCGGGAGGTGCAGCCGCTTCAGTACAGAGGCCACCCCATGTGGGATTTCAACGGGGAGGACGACGCCACCCGGTGCAGTCGCAAGGGGCCGGACTCGGCTGCCACTCTAACTAAGATCTTATCCGCTTTGTACAAGGGAGAAGAAGAGGAATTCCTCTGTTTCAACCCACGGGGCGGATTCTCCATGTACAATCCTCCAAGCTGGGTGAGCGAACACTTTCACTTGCCTACCCGTTTTCAAATTCCCATAATTGAGTACTTAGTCTAGCAATTTTAATGCAGGAGTTGCGCCAGACTGTGAAGGAGATAAACAGCCCTCCTCCACAACCCAAGGACCCGGAATGGTCCCTCGACCCGGACTCCCAAGAGGGCCCGGACTTATGTGTGGAGCTAATTGATGGGGTGTTTCATCAATTGAGTAAGGACAACACCTTAGTGGCCATTACGGCCGATTATCCCGGACTACTTCCAGCCTCAAATGTAACCGAGACCGAAGTCCCAGTACTTTCAAGAGGATCCTTCCATGCTTATTTTGATTGTCGTAAACCAATAGTGTTTCGTTTTGTAGGGGAAATCCTTGAGGCGGAGAGCCGAGCCCGCGGTGGGTAGCCAACAAGGTCCATTGAAGCCAGGCGGGCTAAAAAGAAGTGCGGACCGGATCGAGACGCCGGCGCAACGGTACGGCGTGCAACTTTAACGCCTAGGGTTTATGCCCTCAAGGCATACTAACGCTCATGCTCTCCTCCGGGAGAAGAGCGCCCGCCGGACTATATCCACCAGCCAGGCTTCAAGGCCGGGTCCGGAAGCAGAGGCGAACACGGGGCACGCACCGGACATTCCTCCGACAGAGGACGCGGACGGGCTATCTGCCACCAATTCAGAGGTGGAGAGTGCCATGAACCACAGGCGTCGCCGAACTGATTTTCGCGACGCATGTTTTTCCCAAGAGGCGTTGGACGCCTTTGGGAGATGCGTACCTCCGTGCCGCTCAAAATGGTCTAGCCAGAGCCACAGAGCAGTATGTGAAAGACATACGGGTGAGTAAATTTGATGGTTACATATGCCGGTAGCCCCCGAGACTTGAAACAGTTAAGATAACTAATTTAAGGATCATATGTTATGTAGGAACTTACAAAAAAGAATACGCAACTGTCCCAGGAGCTGGAAGAGTGCAAGGCCCAACTTGAGGCCGCACTAGCCGCTACAAAGAATGCCAAAGGGACCCCTGCAGGTAATATATGCTGCGAAAGATAGGTCTGTTGTGAAGTGCGGCATGTGTGCAATTCTGACAATAACAGTGCAGATGACGCCGGAGTGAATCCGGACAAGCAACAACTCTTGCACCAGTTAAAGGCCGGAGAGAGCATGCTGACGAGGGTGAGGCAAGAGAAGAACAAGCTTCAAGATGCCAATACCCAGCTGGGCGAGGAACTAAAGGATGTTCGTGCTCAGCTGTCTGATTCCGTAAAGGAGAATCGGCGACTTCGATGCGGCATTTTTAGTAAGTCCTTAAACGAATCTTCGAAGAAGAGTTCGGCGAGGAAGTCGATTGACAGAGCTATGTCTGCAGATATGCTGACAGGTCGGCATGCGGAGGAAATGCCCGGTTCTGCGGGGGACCTTCTTCCCGAGCTATTGCAACTGCACGAACGAGTTCGGCTGGTGATGCAAGCCGTCGTCCAGGCTTTGTGGCCATCCCTCTCCATGCCCGAAGGCCTTGGAGAGCTTGCAGAGAAGCTTAAGGGAGTGCGGCAGCGCTTCCGATTATGGAAGATATCGGCCTGCCGTCAAGGCGCCAGGGAGGCCTGGGCCATGGTGAAGACGCGGTACATGAAGGCTGACCCAAACCATATGGCCGAGGTCGGCCCTGTGGGGCCCGACGGGAAGGAGATTCCTGTCAGTTTAGTGTACGGCCAGGTAGAGCTGGCCACCAAGTATTCCCAACAGGACTGTAAATTAGCCAGCCTGTTGGATGGTATTGAAGAAGAATATACCCAGTCAAATTGACTATGTAATTTAAAATCACATGTAAAATGCCTTCTAGCCAGATTGTAGATTGTTTGTCATTGCGGACCTTTTCGCTTCAACCTCTGGACCCGATAGTTCGGAGTGTGTCCGAATACCCTCTCGGTTATGCAAGAACCGAGGCATGCATGGAGACCAGGCGTAGGGGTCATAAGTGCTTTAGCATACAAGTGCCCAACTAGTTATGTTATATTACATGGTTAGTAAGAAACATCTTCCAGGGAGAATAGTTCCATTAGGGGTTCCTTTCCCTCGGAGGCATGCCCTAAAGTGCATGTCCGGACTGCGAAAAAAAATCAGAAAAGCATCTGGGGGCAGATAAATAAATAAGTGAAAAATCATCTTTTAGTTCACCGACCGAACATTCCCTTAAGAACGCTAGCTTTCGGCTTCACCCAGTCTGAGGTACACATCCGGCTGACCCGGCAGTAACAATCGCAGAGGTGCTCCCTTTACCACCTAGCCGAACAAACGAGAACGTAGGGGTAAGCACAGGAGCCAGGCAACCCAGCTTGGCCAAAACTTAAGTCATATCGATGCATATAATGGTGCATAAAAGGTTCATGCAGAAGTGTCACACATGTTTTGGGCATGAGGCCCGTGTATATAAGCTTCTGATAAAGAAGCCCCCAGGTATAATGAGCACGGGTGGCGCACCAATTATGTGCGAACAACACGCAAGCAAGCCCCTAAAGGCTTGGGGAAAAAGGGAGGGAGGAGGAGAGAAATACCAGGCAGCTAATTTGTAATAAAAAAGGTGACAGAGGAAGGAGACGAACACAGAGTCCGACGCTAGGCGTAGAATCTTTGTAGGCGTGCTGTGTTCCATGGGTTCGGCTCAACTCGGTTGTCCGATGCGTTTCGCAGACGGTACGCTCCACCAGTTAGGACTTGGTCTATTATGAAGGGACCCTCCCATTTGGGCTTGAGTTTGTCCTTTTTCTTGTCCGGCAGGCGTATAACTAGTTCGCCAACATTGTAAGTTTTGGCCCGTACTTCTCTGCTTTGATATCTTCGAGCCTGCTGTTGATAGAATGTGGAACAGGCTTTTGCTACGTCGCGCTCCTCCTCCAATGTATCCAAGCTATCCTGCCGATCGAGCTCGGCTTCTCTTTCTTCGTACATGCGCACGCGAGGTGAGTCATGAATTATGTCGCAAGGCAGGACTGCCTCTGCGCCGTATACCATAAAAAATGGTGTGAATCTGGTAGTGCGATTCGGCGTGGTCCGCAGCCCCTGGAGTATGGAGTCGAGCTCCTCTACCCAGTGCGTGTTAGATTCCTTGAGGGATCGCACTAATCTGGTTTTGATGCCGCTCATGATTAGACCGTTGGCTCGCTCGACTTGACCGTTGGTTTGTGGGTGATAGACTGAAGCATAATCGAGCTTAATGCCCATGTTTTTGCACCAGAGTTTAACTTCATCGGCCGTAAAGTTTGTGTCGTTGTCAGTAATGATGCTGTGGGGGATGCCGTAACGGTGTACAACCCCGGATATGAAGTCTATCACCGGTCCGGATTCGGCCGTCTTAACAGGCTTGGCCTCTATCCATTTGGTGAATTTGTCCACCATGACCAGTAGATATTTTTGCTTGTGGGTTCCTCCTTTAAGGGTTCCAACCATGTCAAGCCCCTAGACCGCAAAAAGCCAGGTAATGGGTATGGTTTGGAAGGCGGTAGGCGGCATGTGGCTTTGATTAGCGCATAATTGGCAACCGACGCATTGCTAGACTAAGTCATGAGCGTCTGCCCGGGCCGTCGGCCAATAAAATCTAGTTCGAAAGGCCTTGCTCACAAGGGCTCGGGCTGCGGCGTGGTGCCCGCCGAGTCCGGTGTGAATTTCAGCCAGGAGGTTCCGCCCTTCCTCTTCGGAGATACACCTTTGAAGGACTCCGGTGGTGCTTTTCTTATAAAGCTCTCCTTCGTGGACTTTATAGGCTTTAGATCGCTGCACTACGCAGCGTGCCTCATTTTGGTCCTCGGGAAGTTCCTGCCTAGTTAAGTAGGCTAGGAATGGTTCTGTCCATGGGGCAATTACTGCCATTATTACGTGGGCTGAGGGTGTGACTTCATTGATGGAGTCTTCCGTTGTGTCAGGGTGTTCGGGGTCAGGTGATGCGGCCAGGTCCGGATTGTTATTTCCGGATTCCCCTTCCCACTGTACGGATGGCTTGAATAGCCTTTCCAGGAAAATGTTGGGGGGGGACTGCATTGCGCTTTGTGCCGATGCGTGCCAGCACGTCTGCTGACTGATTATTTTCCCGGGCTACATGGTGGAATTCCAGCCCTTTGAACCGAGCTGGCATATTTAGGACGGCGTTGCGATAAGCTGCCATTTTCGGATCTTTGGCATCAAAGTCTCTGTTTATTTGGGATATCGCAAGGTTCGAATCCCCACACACCTCCAGGCGTTGAATGCCCATGGAGACTGCCATCCGGAGGCCATGTAGAAGGGCCTCGTATTCGGCTACATTGTTGGAGTCCGTATACATTATCTAGAGTACATATTGGACTGTATCTCCTGCTGGGGACGTCACGACGATGCCAGCCCCCAGACCTGCCAGCATTTTGGAGCCGTCGAAGTGCATGATCCAGTTGGAATATGTGTCATACTCTTTAGGGATTTTGGCTTGAGTCCATTCAGCGACAAAGTCGGCCAAGGCTTGCGACTTGATGGCTCGCCGTGGCTTATATGTTATGTCGAATAGGAGGAGCTCAATGGCCCATTTGGCAATCCGGCCCGTTGCGTCGCGGTTGTTTATGATATTGTTAAGAGGTACTTCGGAGGCTACTGTTATCGAAGACTCTTGAAAGTAGTGTCGTAGCTTCCGGGATGCCATGAACACTGCGTATGCTATCTTTTGGTAATGCGGGTACCGGGACTTGCATGGAGTGAGGACAGTGGACACGTAGTACACTGGTTTCTGGACAGGGAATTTGTGTCCGTCCGTTTGTCGTTCGACGACGAGGACTGCGCTTACAACTTGGTGAGTTGTCGCGATGCATAACAACATTGCTTTGCCTATGTTAGGCGCGGACAGGACAGGGTTTGTTGCCAGTATGGCTTTTATTTCTTCGAGTCCGGCCGTGGCGGCATCCGTCCACTCGAAGTGTTCGGTGCGTCGGAGGAGGCGGTAAAGGGGTAATGCCTTTTCCCCCAGGCGGGAGATGAAGCGGCTTAGAGCCGCCATGCATCCAGTCAATTTTTGTATTTGCTTGAGATCTTTTGGAATATCCAATTGTGACAGAGCTTGGATCATGGCTGGGTTTGCTTCAATTCCTCTATCGGATACGATGAAGCCCAAGAGCTTTCCGGCTGGTACGCCGAAAACGCATTTTTCCGGGTTAAGCCTAATGTCATATGTCCGGAGGTTATCGAACATGAGCCTCAAGTCATCTATTAGAGTTTCGACGTGCTTGGTTTTGACGACCACGTCATCCATGTACGCTTCAACCGTTTTGCCGATCTGGTTGGCTAGACATGTCTGAATCATGCGCTGATATGTTGCGCCGGCGTTTTTGAGCCCGAAGGGCATTGTGTTGAAGCAGAATGGGCCGTATGGGGTGATGAATGCCGTTGCGGCTTGGTCTGACTCTGCCATCTTGATTTGGTGGTAGCCAGAGTATGCATCAAGGAAACACAATGAATCGTGTCCTGCATTGGCATCGATGATTTGATCAATGCGGGGGAGGGGGAAGGGATCCTTTGGACAGGCCTTATTTAGGTCTTTGAAATCGACGCATAGGCGCCAGGATTTGTCCTTTTTTGGTACCATTACCAGGTTTCCTAGCCAGTCCGGATGTTTTATATCTCTGATGACTCCGGCTTCTAGTAGTTTGGCTAGCTCCTCTCCCATGGCTTGTCTCTTAGGTTCGGAGAAATGCTGAAGAGCCTGCTTTATAGGCTTGAATCCTTTTAGGATGTTCAGGTTGTGCTTGGCCAGCCTGCGTGGGATTCCTGGCATGTCTGAAGGGTGCCAGGCAAAAATGTCCCAATTTTCGCGTAGGAATTCTCCTAGTGCGGCGTCTACTTCAGGGCTTAGTTGTGCCCCGATGGAGACCGTTTTTGTAGTGTCCATTGGATGAACTTGGAACTTGACTATTTCGTCTGCCGGCTTGAAGGAGGTGGACTTGGATCTTTTGTCGAGTATCACGTCGTCCCTGTCCACTGTGGAGTGCAACACAGTTAGTTCCTCGGCCGCTAGGGCTTCGGATAATGCATCGAGGGCCAGTGCGGCTGTCTTGTTTTCGGCGCGGAGCGCTGTGTCCAGATCACTAGCAAGAGTGATTATTCCTTTGGATCCGGGCATTTTGAGCTTCATGTACCCGTAATGGGGTATAGCTTGAAAAATTGTGAATGCTTCTCGCCCTAATAGAGTGTGGTATCCGCTGCTGAACGGGGCCACTTGAAATGTGACCTCCTCGGATCTGTAATTATCCAGCGTGCCGAACACCACATCCAGTGTGATTTTTCCTGAACAGCACGCTTCCGACTGGTGATTATTCCTCTAAAGGTTGTGTTGCTTCGCTCAATGCGGCTCCAGTATATTTCCATTTTTCGCAGGGTTTCCTCATAGATGAGGTTCAATCCGTTGCCACCGTCCATGAGTACCTTTGTAAGCCGGAAGCCGTCCACTATCGGACTGAGGACCAGTGCGGCTGGTCCTTGTGCTGTCCGGAATTTAGGTTCGTCACTGGCATTAAAGGTGATAGTCGTGTCACTCCATGGGTTTATTGTCGCTACTTGGTAGACTTCGGTAAGGCTGCGGAGCGTTCGCTTCCTCGCATTGTTTGATGTGAAAGTCTCGAAGACTGTTGACACCGTACTGGCGTTTCTCGGGTGGTGCTCTGCGGATTCTGGAGTTAGAAGCTCCTCGTCACTTCTGGCCACCTGTCGGAGTATCCAACATGCTCTAAGGCTATGAGTTGGTGTGACGCCCTCTGTACTATGAATTTTACAGGGTCCATTGAGCCATCCCTCCAGTACGGTTCCATACCCTATAGAGGGTTTTTTTTTGCTGTTAGGCCCAGGTGCCTGGTGATAATGCACCCTTTTGTTTCGGACTGGGATTGTATTCAGGGTTGGATTGTCCCAGAATTTTGTTTCAGTTTTCCAAACGCTTTCTGTCGCACAGTACTTTCGTACTATGGATGTCAAGTCGGCGAAGCGTGTAATTTCGCAGTGACTTTTGGCGTTGAGGATTCCGATGTCCGTGCAGTTGTTGCAGAAGAACGAAATTGCGTCCCTCTCGCGATAGTGCTTTATCATGTTCATAACCAGGAGGAATCTGGCCCAGTAATGGTGTACTGTTTCCCTGGGCTCTTGCCGAATTTGGGATAGATCCCTTATATTTGGGTGGGCGGGTGGATTTAAATCCGGAACCTCGCCCGATCTAAGACTCAGGGGCCAAGAAATTTCCAAACTCGGAAGCTTGTTTTCTTGGACGTTATCCAATGAATCAGGCCCGCTGCCTGGCTTTAGGTTCAGGGCTTGGGTGACGTCCTCCCCTCTGCGGATGTCCGGCTTGGGGGGTCAGGAATCTGGACACATCTGGTCCTTAGGATGGGTGAAGATTCGCCGCATTGTTCCTCCACCACTTCAACATGGTGGGTGACCTGGGGAGAGTCAATCTCTCTCAGGTCGGGTTTAAGCCCAATCTGGCCGTAATCTGTAGCGACTCCCAGGGCGGCGATGCGATCCAAGAGCTCGTTTAAGGAAGAGAGCTCCATCGGATCTAACTGCTCGGCAAGTTCTGAGCTGATGTGGAGATTGCTTTCGATGACCCGAGAGGTCATCGTCGGCGCGGCAGCCGAACAGGCGGTCATTATAAAACTGCCTAGCCGGAGAGTTTGGCCGACAACCAAAGCTCTTTTAGCAACAACGCCATCTTTAAAGACGGGGTGTGGCATCCTTCCTGACGGTGACGACGCAGAGGAACTCTCAATGAAAGCACAAATGTCGGTGTCAAAACCGGCGGATCTCGGGTAGGGGGTCCCGAACTGTGTGTCTAGGCGGATGGTAATAGGAGACAAGGGACACGATGTTTTTACCCAGGTTCGGGCCCTCTCGATGGAGGTAAAACCCTACTCCTTCTTGATTAATATTGATGATATGGGTAGTACAAGAGTTGATCTACCATGAGATCAGAGAGGCTAAACCCTAGAAGCTAGCCTATGGTATGATTCTTGTTCGTCCTACGGACTAAAACTCTCCGGTTTATATAGACATCGGAGAGGGCTAGGGTTACACAGAGTCGATTACAATGGGAGGAGATCTTCATATCGAATCGCCAAGCTTGCCTTCCACGCCAAGTAAAGTCCTATTCGGACATGGGACGAAGTCTTCAATCTTGTATCTTCATAGTTCGGGAGTCCAGCCAAAGGTCATAGTCCGGCCATCCGGACACCCCCTAATCCAGGACTCCCTCACCCGTATTGAAGAGAACCCCATGATACGGGGGCACGATCTCTGCTTTGATAAGACATGCCAAGGAAACTGCCTCGCAATATGTGCACAAGCAGGTCGTGGAAAACGGTTTGAATAACAACCGGGCCGTGGTGTGATGTCACGCTACGAAGAGTCGTCAGCAGATTAGATTCGTGGTCTATTATTCTCTCTACGGTGGTATATGGAATTTTTCTTGCAGAGCCGGACACAGTTCTTGTGTTCGGAATTTATCTTGGAGTATTCGGAGATGGAACCCGCCTCGCAATGCCGAAGACAATCTATGCGTCGGACTCATCGTCATTGAAGCCTGGTTTAGGGGCTATTGAGGAAGTCTTGGATAAGGGGGTATCCGGACAGCTGGACTGTATACTTTGGCCGGACTATTGGATTATGAAGATACAAGATTGAAACTTTGTCCCGTGTCCGAATGGGACTCTCCTTGGCGTGGAAGGCAAGCTTGGCGATTCGGATGTAGATCTCCTTCTCTGTAACCGACTCTGTGTAACCCTAGCCCCCTCCGGTGTCAATATAACCTGGAGGGTTTAGTCCGTAGGACAACAAGAACAATTATACCATAGGCTAGCTTCTAGGGTTTAGCCTCTCTGATCTCGTGGTAGATCAACTCTTGTAATACTCATATAATCAAGATCAATCAAGCAGGAAGTAGGGTATTACCTCCATCGAGAGGGCCCGAATCTGGGTAAACATTGTGTCCCCAGTCTCTTGTTACCATTAGCCTTAGACGGACAGCTCGGGAACCCCTACCCGAGATCCGCCAGTCTTGACACCGACAATGACCTCGTGCGAGAGAAAATAAAGAAGCCATGTAGGGGGGGAACCTAGATTGCATGCATGCATGAGCATTCCAGATCATTGCATAAGCATTTTCATGAGCATATGCATATGCATATAGATAGGATTGCATCATGCATTCATTCTCATCTATATGAAGCTGCAGGTTCTTGCCGTAGACTTGGCTTCGACAAGGAGTTGAGAAGAGTGCCCGGAACTGCGATCCCCGGCAAGCCAAACAGATAACTTCTACCTCTTGTCCACACATGTTCTGTAAGCTATAACTTATGCATCAAAAAACCTCGTCGCTCTTTTTTAGACTTAGGTGCTCCCATTCCTGACTCGAATGTTGCTTCGGTCAGAACGGTTGCAGTGACCTTTGGTAAAAAAAAGGAGTTGGCAGGGTGTTGGCCCCTTTGTCTGTAACCCGACAAATATGGCTCAACAGCAGACAAAACAGGGGCCAGCAAGATAACCTGCTGGGTCAAACACGTTTGTTTACACCAAAGAGGCATCCCACCTCTGCATGGACATATACATGCGCGGGCCCCCGGCAAGGTTCATCTTTTTCATTAGCATGCTGATACAAGTGCAAGAATTACATAACACATGCATGGACACGAGAGATTACATTATTTGAATTAAAATTTGGCAAGTGCCTACATATTTAAGATTGGAAAAGATAAGTGCCACGTAATCCCATTTCTTGTCCCTATCCCCCCAGGCATGACGGGTGAAAGCAATGGGGCAAGGAAGGGGCATCGGGGAACACTTTGATTGAGAGCACAGCAGAGGTGGCCCGTCGACCACCGCCACCGGGGCCAGCAGGGCGCGGGAGGGCTAACGGAGCTGCAGCCTAAGAGGAAGCCTGTCGAGGTCCAATTGGAAGGCTGTTGGAGGAGCCCGGGAGCACCATCCCCACCTCTGCGTCCAACTCCTCGGCAAATCGTGTTGTCGGGGACGAGATGCGGATGCAGATGATGGTGCTACCGCCTGATGAAGATGGTGCGGGCAGTGATCAGCCGAAGTCAGAGTCATCGCCCTCCCACCCGCTACCGTCGTCATCGCCGTCATGGCCCTCCTCATCGATGTCGCTCGAGGAGGAGCTTTCGTCATCGGTAGAGCTCTCCGCACAGCACCCTAAGCGAATTCCCGAGCGCCCGACGACCTTCACGGAGAGCAGGCCGCTCTCCATTAATTTGAACTAGAGAACCAGCCCCTCCAACAAGCTATGGGCATGGGCAAAGGTTTTCCAACCACGGCGGAGGTACATAACATGAGGAGCAGGGAAGTCAACGTCAACCCACATGCCGCCATTCCCACAGCCCCTCATGTGCAGCCTCAGGGCGTGCGGCAGATCGAGCTCCATTACACAAGAGAATGGGGTAGGAAGATGAGAATGGCCGCACATAGGCTTGTACAATCTAATGAAGAATTCGAGGGGCTGATTTCCAGCATGGCCTTCCATCAGGGGAGGGGCCGGCGGCAGAGGCGCGGCCGGAGCGCCGCCCCGTCCTCCTCTTCCTCGAGCACCATGACGACCTAGGACTCGCCCCCTCCCTCCTTCTCCTCTCACGGCAGGCTCCGCTGCCGCTAGTTCCGGAGGAGGAGGGATGAGCTGTCGAGCAGAAGCCCTCGTCGCCACCATTGGAGCACCAGAACACCATCGCCCTCTCACCATGACAAGCGGAGGAATACTACAAAGAAAGAAGAAGAAGGAGGTGTGTATGGAAAGGCGTCGTCCCTATCCCCTTTTATAGAAGGGCAGGGCCGGGATCTGGCCTCTCACCCCAAGGGTGGCCGCCCCGCTCATCCAATACGGCCTCCAGAGACATGGGGAATCAGGACTGACCCACTGCTCCAACCAGCGACGCCTGATTTCTCGCTGCGGCACTCACACCCGTGCCCTCCACATCCACCACCTACCCTTCCAGAGGCATGAAGCACATGTGGCGGATGGGCCAGGAGTACGAAGGCAAGTGGGATGGCCGTTTCCACCCCATGATCATGGGGAACGAGCGCCATGCAGGCCACGATCCGAGCTTTTTTTCGTAATGTCGCGCACGATGCGCGGGAAAACCGGAAAGTGGCCCGAAATCAAGACTAATGAAGAAGCAAAGAAGATCTCAAGGGACCAGCCTCTTTAGCAGCACTGCATGTGCACTTGTTAGGCCCTACCCCGAGGACGCTCAGCAGCGCGTTCGAGACAGGTCCGGGGGCTTCTGTCGTTGCAACAGACCCTAGGCATGTTGCCCTGACTGTGCATAGGCACAAGATCAAGATTCAAGCCTCAGATCAAGAAGAGACATATACCAAGAGACTCGAAGAACCAACCAACAGATTAGAAAGGGCCAAGGCCAAGCCAGAGGAGAAAAATATCGTCAAGGAAGAAGCCTCCCTTGCCTGGCAGGCGAGCTCGGCAAGGGGCGAGGACACCCCCAGAAGAAGATGACCAAGGCATCCCGGCAGGGCCTTCCGTGACTCTTGGAGACCAGATCACCTCACTGACTACTCCACCATGACCCCTATTGTCGATCAGTGCAGTGTCAAACCACGGAGTGATTAAGTGGCAACCATTCGCCACATGGCAGACACTTCCTACCAAGGAAACCTACAGATGACACCCGTCCTATGATGTGTCAGACGAGCAGGCGTGGAGCTGGCAAGATAGCCCGGCAAGCCTGGCCGGGCAACCAACAACGTGACACTAAGTGGTGCATTAAATGCACACTCACGGCCTGCAAAGTTCGTCATGATAGAACTATTTGCTATCATATCAGTGTCTAATGACTAATTTGCCATTGTGGTGACCCCTTAGCCTATAAAAGGAGGCCCATGGCAACAGTTCAAGAGGTTGGAAAGTTAGATCACTCACACCCTCATACATGCGTAGTTGCTACCACCCTGAAGTAACCCCTGCCAGGCAAGTGTACTATGCACCACCACTTTTCCACCATCAATCCACCAAAGCAGGAGTAGGGTTTTACGCCTCACGGCGGCCCGAACCTGGGTAAAAGTGCTCATGTGATCTCTGTCGTGCTGCCCGACGTTGGTCTGCTCTTTGTGCAACGTGACTCCCCTTGCTGAACCAGCAAGGGGCCACCCTAGCCCCATAGGTGGTTGTGGTTTCCCGCGACACATTCACAATGTCTGCAGTTGCTGGTGCAGGTGGTACACCTAGCGGTGCATCAAGGACATAATTCTTCTATGCGGCAATGAGGATAATCCTCAAGTTACGGACCCAGTCCGTGTAGTTGCTACCATCATCTTTCAACTTAGCTTTCTCTAGGAACGCATTAAAATTCAAGGGAACGGTAGCATGGGCCATTAACATAGATATGCAAATAAAACTATCAGGACTAAGTTCATGATAAATTAAGTTCAATTAATCATATTACTTAAGAACTCCCACTTAGATAGACATCCCTCAACTCATCTAAATGATACGTGATCCAAATCAACTAAACCATGTTCGATCATCGCGTGAGATGGAGTAGTCATCAATGGAGAACATCTCTATGTTGATCATATCTACTATATGATTCACGTTTGACCTTTTGGTCTCGAGTGTTCCGAGGCCATGTTTGTACATGCTAGGCTTGTCAAGTTTAACCCGAGTATTCCGCATGTGCAAAACTGGCTTGCACCCATTGTATTTGAACGTAGATCTTATCACACCTGATCATCATGTGGTGTCTCACCACGAAGAACTTTCGCAACAGTGCATACTCGGGGAGAACACTTATACATTCAAATGTTTGTACAGGATCATCTTATAATGCTACTGCCATGCTAAGCAAACTAAGATACATAAAAGATAAACATCACATGCAATCAAAATATGTGACATGATATGGCCATCATCATCTTGTGCTTTTGATCTCCATCACCAAAGCAACGTCATGATCTCCATCGTCATCGGCTTGACACCTTGATCTCCATCGTAGCGTCGTGGTCATCTCGCCAACTATTGCTTCTATGACTATCGCTACTGCTTAGTGATAAAGTAAAGCAATTACATAATGTTTGTATTTCATACAATAAAGAGACAACCATATGGCTCATGCCAGTTGTCGATAACTTCTACAAAACATGATCATCTCATACACATCTTTATATCAAATCATGTCTTGACCATATCACATCACAACATGCCCTGCAAAAACAAGTTAGAAGTCCTCTACTTTGTCTATTGCAAGTTTTACGTGGCTGCTATGGGCTTCTAGCATGAACCGTACATACCTACGGCACAAAAACCACAACGGTGATTTATCAAGTTTGTTGTTTTAACCTTCACAAGGACCGGCCACAGTCAAATTCCATTCAACTAAAGTTGGAGAAACAGACACCCGCCAGCTACATTTATGCAAAACTAGTTGCATGTCTATCGGTGGAACTGGTCTCATGAACGCGGTCATGTAAGGTTGGTCCGGGCCGCTTCGTCCCAAAATAGCGCCAAATCAAAATAAGACATTGGTGATAAGCAGTATGACGATCACCACCCACAACTCTTTGTGTTCTACCCGTGCATATCATCTATGCATAGAACTGGCTCTGATACCACTGTTGGGAAATGTAGCATGCAATTTCAAAAAAAAATCATACGCTCACGCAAGATCTATCTAGGAGATGCATAGCAACGAGAGGGGAAAGAGTGTGTCCATGGACCCTCGTAGACCGAAAGCGAAAGATTTGACTTAACGCGGTTGATGTAGTCGAACGTCTTCACGGATCAACCGATCAAGTACCGAACGTACGGCACCTCCGAGTGCTGAACACGTTCAGCTCAAAGACATCCCCCGAACTCTTGATCTAGTAGAGGTACGAAAGAGTAGATGAGTTTCGTCAGCACAATGGGTGGTGATGATGTTGGTGATGTGATCCGTGCAGGGCTTCACCTAAGCACTACGACAATATGACTGGAGGAGTAAATGGTGGAGGAGGGCACTACACACGGCTAAGAAACAACCGTTATTCTTTGGGGTGCCCCCTGCACCCGTATATAAAGGAGGGAGAGGGGTGAGGGCTGGCCTAGGGCGCGCCCAAGTGGGGGGAGTCCAACTAGGTCGCCCAGTCCTAGTCGGCCCCCCTTCCTTTCCAACGGAGGGGGAAAGAGGGAAGTGGAGGGAGAGAGAGGGGGAGAAGGAAAGCAGGGCCGCGCCCCCTCCCCCTTTTCCAATTCGGACTCCCCTGGGGGAGCGTTCGCCACCTCCTTTGGTCTGCATCCTTCTCTCCCCTATGGTCCAATAAGGCCCATTACTTCCCCGCGGGGTTCCGGTAACTCCTCGGTACTCCGATATTTATCCGAAACACTCCATAACCATTCTGATGTCCGAATATAACCTTCCAATATATCAATATTTACATATTGACCATTTCGAGACTCCTCCTCGTGTCCATGATCTCATCCGGGACTCTAAACAACCTTCGGTCACCAAAACACAAAACACATATAATACATATCGTCATTGAACATTAAGCGTGCGGACCCTACGGGTTCGAGAACTATGTAGACATGACCGAGACACCTCTTCGGTCAATAAAATAACCAATAGCAGAACCTAGATGATCATATTGGTTCCCACATATTCTACGAAGATCTTTATCTGTCGAACCGTAATATCAAAATACGTTATTCCCTTTGTCATCCATATGTTACTTTCCCGAGATTCGATCATCGGTATCTTCATACCTAGTTCAATCTCGTTACTGGCAAGTCTCTTTACTCGTTCCGTAGTGCATCTCCCATAACTAACTCATTAGTCACATTGCTTGCAAGGCTTCATATGATGTGCATTACCGAGAGGGCCCAGAGATACCCCTCCGATACTCGGAGTGACAAATCCTAATCTCGATCTATGCCAACCCAACAAACACCTTTGGAGATACTTGTAGAGCATCTTTATAATCACCCAGTTACGTTGTGACGTTTCATAGCACACAAGGTATTCCTCTGGTGTCCGAGAGTTGCATAATCTCATAGTCGGAGGAATATATATTTGACATGAAGAAAGCAGTAGCAATAAAACTGAACGATCATTATGCTAAGCTAATGGATGGGTCTTGCCCATCACATCGTTCCACTAATGATGTGATCCTGTTTATCAAATGACAACTCATGTCCATGTCTAGGAAACTTAACCATCTTTGATCAACGAGCTAGTCTAGTAGAGGCATACTAGGGACACGGTGTTTTGTCTATGTATTCACACATGTATCAAGTTTCTGGTTAATACAATTCTAGCATGAATAATAAGCATTTATCATGAATAAGTAAATATAAAATAACAACTTTATTATTGCCTCTAGGGCATATTTCTTTCAATGATAGAAAAACTGCTAGCTAATCCTTATGCAGGAGATGGAACAATACATCCTGGTATGCACTTAATCTATTTGAATGAAATTTACGAATTGTTTAAGCTTGCAGGTTTATCCGAGGATGGAGTTAAGAATAAGGTTTTCCCTTTATCAATGGAGGGAATGGCATTGACATGGTACAGGCTATGTGATGATATTGGAATGTGGGATTGGAACCGATTAATTTTTGGCCTTGTGAAAGAGAAAGTATCGCTCAAGCTTGGGGCAGGCTTAAGTACATTATGTACACATGCCCCAATCATAAGCTCTCAGGAGAAAATATTATACAAAATTTTTATGCTTGGCTTTCTTATAGTGATCAATATGTGCTCATTTCTTCTTCTACTAGTTCCTATATAAAGAAAACTATTGAATCCCCATGGGGTCATCTTGAAATAACTAAATGCAATTCTGAAGATTGGGAACTCGACAAAGCTGAAGACTGAGATATAAAACTTAAGTTTGTGTTAAATCTTCTATAGAAACCGATGCTTTTCATAAGTTTAGTACTAAATATAGACTTGACTCTGAGATAGTAGCATCTTTTTGTGAATTATTTGCTACTCATGTTGATCCCTGCTACGTCTTGAGCTAGCATTGGTTTTCCCCGAAGAGGAGAGGGTGATGCAGCAAGTGTAGCGTAAGTATTTCCCTCAGTTTTTGAGAACCAAGGTATAAATCCAGTAGGAGGCTCCTCCAAAGTCCCACGTGCCTACACAAACAAACTGAGAACTCGCAACCAACGCAATAAAGGGGTTGTCAATCCCTTCACAGCCACTTGCGAAAGTGAGATCTGATAGAGATAGTATGATAAGATAAATATATTTTTGGTATTTTATAATATAGATGCAAAAAAGTAAAGATGCATATAAAAGTAGATTGAAAGCAAATATGATAAGAGATAAACCCGAGGGCCATAGGTTTCACTAGAGGCTTCTCTCGAGAGCATAAGTATTATAGTGGGTGAACAAATTACTGTCGAGCAATTGATAGAAAAGCGAATAATTATGAGTTATCTAGGCATGATCATGTATATAGGCATCACATCCATAACAAGTAGACCGACTCCTGCCTGCATCTACTACTATTACTGCACACATCGACCGCTATCCAGCATACATCTAGAGTATTAAGTTCATAAGAACAGAGGAACGCATTAAGCAAGATGACATGATGTAGAGAGATAAACTCATGCAATATGGTATAAACCCCATCTTGTTATCCTCGATGGCAACAATACAATACGTGTCTTGCAACCCTTTCTGTCACTGGGTAAGAACACCGCAAGATTGAACCCAAAGCTAAGCACTTCTCCCATGGCAAGAAAGATCAATCTAGTAGGCCAAACCAAACCAATAATTCGAAGAGACTTGCAAAGATAAATCAATCATACATAAAAGAATTCAGAGAAGATTCAATTAATATTCATAGATAAATCTGATCATAAACTCACAATTCATCGGATCTCGACAAACACACCACAAAAAGAGATTACATCGAATAGATAACCACAAGAGAGGGGGAGAACATTGTATTGAGATCCAAAAAGAGAGAAGAAGCCATCTAGCTAATAACTATGGACCCGTAGGTCTGTGGTAAACTACTCACAACTCATAGGAGGGGCAAGGATGTTGATTTAGAGGCCCTCCGTGGTTGATTCCCCCTCCGACAGAGCGCCGGCGAAGGCTCCAATATGGGATCTCGCGGATACAGAAGGTTACGGTGGTGGAAATTGTGTTTCGTGGTGCCCCTAGATGTTTTCGGGGTCCGTAGGTATATATAGGAGGAAGAGGTACGTTGGTGGATGCCCGAGGGTCCCATGAGACAGGGGGGCGCGCCCTCCTATCTCGTGGAGGCTCCGGCTGTTTCTTGACTTGCACTCCAAACTCTCCGGATCTTGTTCGTTCCAAAAATAACGCTCCCGAAGGTTTCATTCTATTTGGACTCCGCTTGATATTCCTTTTCTTCGAAATACTGAAATAGGCAAAAAAAATTAGCAATATGGGCTGGGCCTCCGGTCAGTAGGTTAGTCCCAAAAATGATGATGATGTATAAAATAAAGCCCATAAACATCCAAAACAGGTAATATAATAGCATGGAACAATCAAAAATTATAGATACTTTGGAGACGTATCAAGCATCCCCAAGCTTAATTCCTGCTCGTCCTCGAGTAGGTAAATGATAAAAAGAGAATTTTTGATGTGGAATGCTACCTAGCATAATTCTCAATGTAATTTTCTTTAATGTGGCATGAATGTTCAGATCCAAATAATACAAAATAAAAGTTCATATTGACATAAGAAATAGTAATACTTCAAGCATACTAAGCAAAGTAATCATGTCTTCTCAAAATAACATGGCCAAAGAAAGTTATCCCTACAAAATCATATAGTCTGGCTGTTGCTCTATCTTCATCACACAAAGTATTTAATCATGCACAACCCCGATGACGAGCCAAGCAATTGTTTCATACTTTAATAATCTCAAACTCTTTCAACTTTCACGCAATACATGAGCGTGAGCCATGGACATAGCACTATATGTGGAATAGAACGGTGGTTGTGGGGAAGACAAAAAAGGAGAAGATAGTCTCACATCAACTAGGCGTATCAACGGGCTATGGAGATGCCCATTAATAGATATCAATGTGAGTGAGTAGGGATTGCCATGCAACGGATGCACTAGAGCTATAAATATATGAAAGCTCAACAAAAGAAAACTAGTGGGTGTGCATCCAACTTGCTTGCTCACGAAGACCTAGGGCATTTTGAGGAAGCCCATCATTGGAATATACAAGCCAAGTTCTATAATGAAAAATTCCCACTAGTATATGAAAGTGACAACATATGAGACTCTCTATCATGAAGATCATGGTGCTATTTTGAAGCACAAGTGTGGAAAAAGAGATAGTAGCATTGTCCCTTCTCTCTTTTCTCTCATTCTTTTTTTTCTTTCTTTTTTTTTCTCTTTTTTTTCTTTGGCCTTCTTTTTTTCTTTTCTTTTTGGCCTTTCTCTTTTTTTCTTTTTGTAAAGTCCGAAGTCTCATCCCGACTTGTGGGGGAATCATAGTCTTCATCATCCTTTCCTCACTAGGACAATGCTCTAATAATGGAGATCATCACACTTTTATAGATTTACAACTCAAAAATTACAACTCAAAGCTAGAACAAGATATGACTCTATGTGAATGCCTCCGGCGGTATACCGGGATATGCAATGAATCAAGAGCGACATGTATGAAGATTATGATGGTGGCTTTGCCACAAATACGATGTCAACTACATGATCATGCAAAGAGCAATATGACAATGATGAAACGTGTCATAATAAACGGAATGGTGGAAAGTTGCATGGCAATATATCTCGGAATGGCTATGGAAATGCCATAATAGGTAGGTATGGTGGCTGTTTTGAGGAAGGTATATGGTGGGTGTATGGTACCGGCGAAAGTTGCACGATACAAGAGAGGCTAGCAATAATGGAGGGGTGAAAGGGTGCGTATAATCCATGGACTCAACATTAGTCAAAAGAACTCATATACTTGTTGTAAAAATTTAGAAGTCATCAAAAACCAAAGCACTACGCGCATGCTCCTAGGGGGATAGATTGGTAGGAAAAGACCATCGCTCGTCCCCGACTGCCACTCATAAGGAAGACATTCAATAAATAAAATTGTGCTCCAACTTCATCACAAAGCGGTTCACCATACGTGCATGCTACGGGAATCACAAACTTCAACACAAGCATTCTTTAAATTCATAATCACCCAACTAGCATGACTTTAATATCACTACCTCCATATCTCAAAACAATTATCAAGCATCAAATTGATCATAGCATCCAATTCACATTCTATGATAGTTTTTATTATACCCAACTTGGATGCTCATCATTCTAGGACCAAATTATAACCATAGCAAATACCATGCTGTTCTAAAAGACTCTCAAAATAATATAAGTGAAGCATGAGAGACTAGCAATTTCTTCAAAATTAATCCACCACCATGCTCTAAAAGATATAAGTGAAGCACTAGAGCAAAAACTATCAAGCTCAAAAGATATAAGTGAAGCACATAGAGTATTCTAGCAAATTCTAATCAAATAGGCTTCTCCCAAAAGGTGTGTTACAGCAAGGATGATTGTGGTAAACTAACAAGCAAAGACCAATATAATACACGACGCTCCAAGCAAAACACATATCATGTGGCGAATAAAAATATAGCTCCAAGTAAAGTTACCAATGAACGAAGACGAAAGAGGGGATGCCTTCCCGGGGCATCCCCAAGCTTAGGCTTTTGGCTATTCTTGAATATCTTGGGGTGCCTTGGGCATCCCCAAGCTTAGGCTCTTGTCACTCCTTATTCCATAGTCCATAAAAGCTTTACCCAAAACTTGAAAACTTCACAACACAAAACTCAACAGGAAATCTTATAAGCTCCGTTAGTGAAAGAAAACAAAACCACCACATAAGGTACTGTAATGAACTCATTCTTTATTTATTTTGGTGTTAAACCTACTGTATTCCAACTTCCTTATGGTTTATAAACTAATTTATTAGCCATAGATGCATTGAAATAAGCAAACAACACACGAAAAACAGAATCTGTCAAAAACAGAACAGTCTGTAGCAATCTGTAACTAACGCAAACTTCTGGAACTCTAAAAATCCTACCAAAATAGGACGTACTGGACAATTTGTTTATTGATCAGCAGCAAAAAGAATCAATGCAAAAGCACGTTTCTGTGATTTATTGAATTTTTTCTCGTGAGCGCAAAGTTTCTGTTTTTCAGCAGAATCAAATCAACCATCATCATAGTTTATCCTATAGGTTCTACTTGGCACAAACACTAAACAAAAGATAAAAACACATCTAAACAGAAAGTAGAAACAAAATTTAACACTAAACAGGAACAAAAACAAAGAACATAAAGAAAATTGGGTTGCCTCCCAACTAGCGCTATCGTTTAACGCCCCTAGCTAGGCATAAAAGCGAAGATAGATCTAACGAGTGCCATCTTTGGCACTTGATTCATAAGTAGCACGCATGATAGATTCATAAGGTAATTTGACTTTGTTTCTTTGAAAGTGCTCCATGTCTTTCTTTAAGGGAAATTGGAATCTAATGTTCCCTTCTTTCATATCGATAATCGCACCAACCGTTCTAAGGAAAGGTCTACCAAGAATAATAGGGCAAGAAAGATTGCAATCTATATCAAGAACGATAAAATCTACGGGCACCAAATTTCTATTTGCAACAATAAGAACATCATTGATCCTTCCCATAGGCTTTTTAATGGTGGAATCCGCAAGGTGCAAATTTAACGAGCAATCATCAAGATCATGGAAATCTAGAATATCACATAAAGTTTTCGGAATTGTGGAAACACTAGCACCCAAATCACACAAAGCAAAACACTCAAAATCTTTAATTCTAATCTTTATAGTAGGTTCCCACTCATCATTAAGTTTTCTAGGTATAGAAACTTCCAAATTAAGTTTTTCATCATAAGATTGCATCAAGGCATCAACAATATGTTTGGTAAAAGCTTTGTTTTGAATATAAGCATGAGGAGAATTAACAACGGATTGCAACAAGGAAATACAACCTTTTAAAGAGCAATTATCATAGTCAAATTCCTTGAAATCCGAGATAGTAGGTTCAACATTATTAGAAGTTGAGGATTCTCCAATCTCTCTTTTACCAAATTTAGCATTAAGATCTAAAGACTCCGAATTCTTGGGACGCCTTCTAGGCAAAGTTGATTCATCATCAGTCCCATAATCATCAAAATTCATATTGCAAAACATAGATCTAATAGGAGACGCATCAATAACTTTAAGATCCTCATCATTATTTTCACGGAAACTAGAAGAACATGCTTTTATAAAGCTATCTTTCTTAGCACGCAATCTAGCGGTTCTTTCCTTGCACTCGTCAATGGAAATTCTCATCACTTTGAGAGACTCATTGATATCATGCTTAGGAGGAGAAGGTCTAAGTTTAAGAGAATCAACATCAAGCGAAAGTCTATCAACGTTCCTAGCCAAATCATCAACTTTGAGCAATTTTTCTTCAAGCAAAGCATTAAAATTCTTTTGAGAAATCATAAATTCTTTCACACTATTCTCAAAATCATAGAGCATATTATTAAAATTACCATAAGAATTATTTTAGGAATTTCCATAATTATTAGAGGAATTACTAGGGAACGGTCTAGCATTAAAATTTCCTCTATAAGCATTGTTTCCAAAACTATTCCTACCAACAAAATTCACATCCATAGATTCATTATTATTCTCAATCAAGGAAGACAAAGGCATATCATTAGGATCAAGAGGAGTATTTTTAGTAGCAAACATCTTCATAAGTTCATCCATCTTTCCACTCAAAACATTGATTTCTTCTATAGCATGCACTTTTTTACTAGAAGATCTTTCGGTGTGCCATTGAGAATAATTAGCCATAATATTATCAAGAAGTTTTGTAGCATCTCCTAACGTGATTTCCATAAAGGTGCCTCCCGCGGCCGAATCTAAGAGATTTCTAGAAGCAAAGTTCAAACCGGCATAAAAATTTTGTATGATCATCCATAAATTCAAACCATGAGTAGGGCAATTGCAAAGCATCAATTTCATTCTTTCCCAAGATTGGGCAACATGCTCATGATCAAGTTGTTCAAAATTCATAATATCGTTCCTAAGAGTGATGATCTTAGCGGGAGGAAAATACTTAGAGATAAAAGCATCTTTGCACTTGTTCCAAGAATCAATACTATTTTTAGGCAAAGACGAAAACCAAACTTTAGCACGATCTCTAAGTGAAAATGGAAATAACTTCAATTTGACAATATTGTTATCCGTATCTTTGTTCTTTTGCATATCACACAAATCAACATAATTATTTAGATGAGTAGCGGCATCTTCACTAGGAAGGCCGGCGAATTCATCTTTCATAACAATATTCAGCAAAGCAGCATTGATTTCACAAGACTCAACATCATTAAGAGGAGCAATCGGAGTACTAAGGAAATCATTATTATTGGTATTCAAGAAATCACACAATTTGGTATTATCTTGTGCCAGGGCAACAAGTAATCCAACACACAAGCAAACAGAAAAAGGCAAGCGGAAAAGAGAGGAGGAGATTGGGAAAGAGAGGACGAATAAAACGGCAAGGGTGAAGTGGGGGGAGAGGAAAACGAGAGGCAAATGGAAAATAATGTAAATGCGAGCGAGATGGGTTTGTGATAGGTACTTGGTATGTCTTGACTTGAGCGAAGACCTCACCGGCAAAAGCGCCAGAAATCCTTCTTGCTACATCTTGAGCTAGCGTTGGTTTTCCCCGAAGAGGAGAGGGTGATGCAGCAAGTGTAGTGTAAGTATTTCCCTCAGTTTTTGAGAACCAAATATCAATCCAGTAGGAGGCTCCTCCAAAGTCCCACGCGCCTACACAAACAAACTGAGAACTCGCAACCAACACAATAAAGGGGTTGTCAATCCCTTCACGGCCACTTGCGAATGTGAGATCTGATAGAGATAGTATGATAAGATAAATATATTTTTGGTATTTTATAATATAGATGCAAAAAAGTAAAGATGCAAATAAAAGTAGATTGAAAGCAAATATGATAAGAGATAAACCCGGGGGCCATAGGTTTCACTAGAGGCTTCTCTCGAGAGCATAAGTATTACGGTGGGTGAACAAATTACTGTCAAGCAATTGATAGAAAAGTGAATAATTATGATGTTATCTAGGCATGATCATGTATATAGGCATCACATCCATAACAAGTAGACCGACTCCTGCCTGCATCTACTACTATTACTCCACACATCGACCGCTATCCAGCATGCATCTAGAGTATTAAGTTCATAAGAACAGAGCAACGCATTAAGCAAGATGACATGATGTAGAGGGATAAACTCATGCAATATGATATAAACCCCATCTTGTTATCCTCGATGGCAACAATACAATACGTGTCTTGCAACCCATTCTGTCACTGGGTAAGAACACCGCAAGATTGAACCCAAAGCTAAGCACTTCTCCCATGGCAAGAAAGATCAATCTAGTAGGCCAAACCAAACCGATAATTCGAAGAGACTTGCAAAGATAACTCAATCATACATAAAAGAATTCAGAGAAGATTCAATTAATATCCATAGATAAATCTGATCATAAACTCACAATTCATCAGATCTCGACAAACACACCGCAAAAAGAGATTACATCAAATAGATCTCCACAAGAGAGGGGGAGAACATTGTATTGAGATCCAAAAAGAGAGACGAAGCCATCTAGCTAATAACTATGGACCCGTAGGTCTGTGGTAAACTACTCACAACTCATAGGAGGGGCAAGGATGTTGATGTAGAGGCCCTCCATGGTCCATTCCCCCTCCGGCAGAGCTTTGGTGAAGGCTCCAAGATGGGATCTCGCGGATACAGAAGGTTACGGTGGTGCAAATTGTGTTTCGTGGTGCCCCTGGATGTTTTCGGGGTCCGTAGGTATATATGGGAGGAAGAGGTACGTCGGTGGACACCGGAGGGTCCCATGAGACAGGGGCGCACCCTATAGGGGGGGCGCGCCCTTCTATCTCGTGGAGGCTCCGGCTATTTCTTGACTTGCACTCCAAGCTCTCCGGATCTTGTTCGTTCCAAAAATCATGCTCCCGAAGGTTTCATTCCGTTTGGACTCCGTTTGATATTCCTTTTCTTCGAAATACTGAAATAGGCAAAAAACAGCAATATGGGTTGGGCCTCCGGTTAGTAGGTTAGTCCCAAAAATGGTAATAATGTATAAAATAAAGCCCATAAACATCCAAAACAGGTAATATAATAGCATGGAACAATCAAAAATTATAGATACGTTGGAGACGTATCAATCCCCCTAAGGAGAAGTGGTTTAAATATCATCCCCCTATTGTAGAAAACTAGGAAACATGCCCGTGCATTGCAACGGGAGAAAACAAAATAGCTAGCTCCATATATACGTTGCATAAATGAGATTGTGCGTGTGGCAGCCTTGTCACCTCGTACTCATAGTATACCTACCCACTTTCGTTAGTGCACTTGACGGCCATATCTTTCGTGGACGTGATTATGTCCAATAGACAAACACCGAACGTCTCAAGATAATCCAAGTTTCTCTTTATCCTCTTGATGAAAGAAGTTTGGCCCCAAACCTTGCCGAAAATTCTTACATATTTTTCCCAAGCTCCACCAAAATCTCATGATTTTGGACACTTCTAAATTGTACCTCTAGTTTAAATCCATTGATTTAAGTTCAAGTGAATTTGAATTCAACTTCATCCAAAATTTATGGAAGCATCTCCGTGGGTTTGGAAATATTCCAGAAAACTCTGTCAACAAGTTTCACCTTTTTTGAGAAGTCCTACCCATTGCCTTTGTTCTTATCATTTTTTTAGATTTTTTTCTTCTCAATTTCTGTAATTGTGAAAAGGCAAGAGGAAAAAAAAATAGAAGCCCAACAGCAGCCAACCGGCCCAAGGCCCAAGCTCGTCCTGGCTTAAAACCCTAGCCCCACTCTCATTCGACCCCCTCATCCTCCCACAGCACCATCACAGAGACAGGGGCAGGTGCCCTCCTCTGCTTCCCCCCATGCCCATCACCAGTCTCTACGCCTGCCTGCTCTGAGCTGCCGAATCCTCCCCGCTGACCATCATCATCATAGTACCCCTCTCCCCCTCTCCCCACGCGCCGCCGGGATGCCCCGCTCTCCACCGCTGCTCCTACATATCTGTGCGCTTCCGTGAGTCCGACGGCGGCCATGGCTCCTCTACCAGGATCCCCAGCTCCATCACCGCCGGCGGCCATGGCAAAATCTTGCTATTAGGCTGGGCATCCCTGCTGGTTTTGTTAATTTCAACAGCCTCTCCATCTTTCTTCACATTCGTAGGATAAACATGATCCCATATCTCACCTCTCTTTGTTGGCTTGTTGATTTTGACTACTCCAAACATATATAAGTTTCTATGATTTGATGTAAACAGGCAGGGTGGGACTATTAATTAGAATCTAAGATTGTATTAGAGGTATAAAGAAATATTTTTGTCCTCTGCTGCAGTTGTAAGGGAGGAGAGAATAGATCATGAGCTCAAAGTTCTTTACCGGCCCGGTAACAAAATTCTGGCCCATTGACTAAAAGTTGCAAAGAACGTACGAAACCAAACAAAATTTTGGCCCATTGACTTGTGAACGTATGAAACCAAACAAAAATTATTTGGGCGAGGTGGGTGGAGCAAAAACGGACGAAATTACCATGGTAAGAAGCGATAGCCCTTTTATTAGTAGGTATAGATATTGTGGAACCCGTTAAATAAGAAACTATCATTTACAATGTTGATCCAGTTGTACCCACTTCTTATATTGAGAAACCTCATTTTCCTGTTAGGATTAAGGAACATGCTAAAGTTTCAACTGTGGTTAACAAAAGTAATATTAGAACATCTAGACCCTCTGAACAAATTAAAGTCAAACCTAATATTGTTACGGTTAAAGATCTCTTGGTTGATAATATTGATGGGCATGTTATTTACTTCTGAAATGAAGCAACTAGGATTGCTAAACCTAATCCTAAAGATAAGAATAAGCATGTTGTTTCTGTTAAAATAGGAGATCATTGTTAACATGGTTTATGTGACTCGGGTGCTAGTGTGAGCTCTACTCCTTTTACTTTACACCAAGAGATTATGAATGAGATTGAACCTGCTAAGATAGAGGACATTGATGTCACTATTAAGTTTTCGAATAGAGAAACTATTTCACCACTTGGGATTGTTAGAGATGTTGAAGTCTTGTGTGGAAAGATCAAATACCCTATTGATTTTCTAGTTCTTGGTTCTCCACAAGATGATTTTTGTCCCATTATATTTTCTAGACCTTTCCTGAATACGTTAATGCTAAGATCAATTGCAGTAAAGAAATTGTCAGCGTTAATTTTGGTGATGCGTCTCATGAGTTTAATTTATCTAAATTCTGTAGACGACCTCATGATAAAGAATTTCCTAGTAAGGATGAAATTATTGGTCTTGCTTATATTGTTGTACCTACTACTAATCCATTAGAACAATATTTGCTAGATCATGAAAATGATATGCATATGAATGAAACAAATGAAATAAATGAGATATTCTTTGATCAAGCACCTATCCTTAAACATAATTTTCTTGTTGAAACTCTTGGAGGTACTCCTCCGCCTAAGGGTGATCCTGTGTTTGAACTTAAGAAATTACCTGATACATTAAAATATGCTTATCTGGATGAAAAGAATATATGTCCTGTTATTATCTATGATAACCTTTCAGAACCACCATCGTTGTCTCCTACCTCCTCACGACCTTGCTCGATCCATCTAGCCCCTCTCGTTGTTTTCCATGCCGCACCAACCAGACAACGTGCCACCAATCCAAATCATCTATGCCTCCATTCACAGCCACCCACCAATCCACGCCAAGCCTTCCACAGCCATAGCTCATCCACGAGCTCCCTACGCACGAGCGCCCATGCTCCTGCAACCCCCTCGTCCAGGAGCTCATCTTCATCGCCCCAGTGATACGTCTCCATCGTATCTACTTTCCAAACTATTTTCCCCTTGTTTTGGACTCTAATTTGCATCATTTGAATGGAACTAGTTCGGACCGATGTTGTTTTCAGTAGAATTGCCATGGTGTTATTTTTGTGCAGAAATCGAAGTTCTCGGATTGACCTAAAAATTTACGGAGAATTTTTGGGGAATATATAAAAAATACTGGCACAAGAAGTTACCAGAGGGGGGCCACCCAGAGGCCACAAGCCCTCGGGGCGCGCCTCCCAGACTTGTGGCCCCCCTGGACCGCCTCCGAACCTAATTCCAACTCTATAAGTACCTATTCCTGGAGAGAAAAAATTAGGAAGAAGGATTCATCGTGTTTTATGATGCGGAGCCGCCACCGCCTCCTGTTCTTGAGAGAATTCCTTATTTGGCCCTTTCTTAAAATTTGCTTCCTTTTTTGGCCCAAAAAACTTATTATTTCCTTTCTTGACCCTTAAACTTCATTTTGTTCCCTAGATGACACTTCCATCCAGTTTTCCATCCGGCTGTGTTAATTGTGACGTACAAAGACAATTTTACCCCTGATGATATTGTGTCAAAAAAAGAGAAGGGGCATGAACACGTTCAAATATCCATATCCACTACCGCCCAAACACAATCGTGTTGCAGCTCTATCCGCCACGGTACCCGATGCGCTAACAAATACACTGCGCTGGATGTTTACGGTTACTGCTGATGTGGGCTTCCCGTGTCCCTAACATGATACTGCACGGATACCTGTATTGGCGCCGTATCGAATGTATCGGCAACGTATTATATGCGGACACGCTGATCCTGGACGTATCGATGCTTCAGAGGAGCTACCACACGAGTACGTGCAAACCTAGCAGCTTGATTGATTTTGCCTGGAACGTAGCAGTGCACGCTCGTCTCATGTGCGTGCGCGGCCGGTAAAAGCTAGCTCTCAATCAACCTGGATCGATTCGATCTCGGCGGAGGGCGGAATACTCATAACTATCTCATGGATTCGTGTATAGTATATGGGTAGTGACTCACTGATTCATGTGCGTAGTAGATGATTATTAACCGTAATATTAATGGCAATATTATAATACGTACAAATTTGTACGCTACAATATGATTGAATGGGTCGTCATTGTTCCACTCATAATATAATAATCATTATTAGAACCCCGCAATATCTTTTTATGACTAGCCATATAGTAATATTTGTGTTTGTTTATTCAACCACAACAAAATATATATCACGTTACCTCTGTGTTTGCATGTAAATAATCTGGTCACATACTGCACTAGGGGTAAAACAGTCTTTTTAGGTCAGACTTAACACCGTTACTAGCCAAAACTGACGGAAGTGTCATATAGGGAACAAAACAAAGTTTGAGTGTCAAAAAAGAAAGAAAATACTTTTTAGGGCCAAAAAGGGAATCAAATTTTAAGAAAGGGCCAAATAAGGAATTCTCTATATCACCCTCATGGGGAGGGCTGATCTAGAGTCTTTTCGGAGCTCCGGAGAGGGGAATACATCGTCATCATCATCACCCACTGGTACGCGTTGGTGCTATACAAACGGATTTAAACCCCTTTCCGCGATGGCATTTGGAACCGTCGCCAAGTGAGTGTGGGCGATAGGGGGGTCCTTCCCACACGACCCAGAAACCATCGGGGATATGCCCTCCTGGCACACACGCTCGGAAAAATGAGGTCGTGTGCGACCGGCGAGCGAGCAAATACCGTTATACATATAGTAGTGCTCAAAAAATACAATTATGCAGGCGAAATCATTTCCGGTCGTAAGTACATCCCACACAGTCAGCCCCCGCTAAACATTTCCGTTCGTATCTACATTCCACACAGTCCATCCAAGGAATACGTTTCCGTTAGTATGTACATCCCACACAGTTAATCCAAGAAGTACCAAACATTTGCGATGTGCACAACATCACAAACAGTCAATAATTTCGAAGCGTGTGTGATAAGGTGACTATCACAAACATTTAATAAGAAAGAACTGTGTGCGATGTTGTTTATAATCGCACATGTTTTTTCTTGGCTGATCGTCTGTGCAGTGGAGATTGATCACACGCGTTTTTTTCCTGGTTGATCGTGTGTGCGGTGGAGATTGATCGCACATGTAGTGGATCCTAGAAACGTTCCTGATCTCCACGTCTATCGCAGATGTTTTGCTTTTGCAAACTGTGTGCAGTGTAATCTCTAATTAATCCCTAATTAATCCCTAATTTAAAAATCACCTTTTTGAATTTGAAAGTAGGCAATCACTTATTTCATATCCAACCATGTTTATTACAAATATAGGTTCAACCACGAATGCATAGTTCGATGCACAGGTACATATACTGAAGAACTACACAAGCACCAAGTAAAGAATGATGAACTACAGTTGTACTAAAGATTATAAAGAGAGAGGCGAAAGACATTCTGGTTGCTGGAGAAGCAGAAGTGGAATGCCCATATTGTGCCCTCCTCCATGCGTAATGCACGCACGACTCTAGGCCAACCCCTTGTGATGGCTGCCGGTCCATCCTTCACTGTCTTCATTACGACTTCTCGATGCTCATTTTAGTCTGGATGAAATACTTTAAACTTCACTACGTGTCCACCAATCATGTACTTTGCGAGGTAATCTTGAGTGAACTGCTTCGAGAACAACTGCGAACTAAAAAGATTCAGACATTGTTGTCTAACAACTCATTATGGGCAGTAAAAAGAGAAGGCTACAGAGTTTGTAGTTACCATCCAACAGCTCACTATTGTGTTGGATAGAGCATAAACAAATAATTTGCTTGCCACCATTCATATATTTTTGCTAATAATCCTTATCAGTTTCCTCACTTGATGCTTGTTCATGAATATCTCATTGCCCCATACGAAAAAAGGGTCGATGCGTGGATCCTTGCCAAGGGCATATGTACCTACAAGCAACCAGTCAATATTAGAAGCTAACAAGTGTTCAAGCCTTGATCTATATGCACTACATTATGGAATGACGGGGGAGTACAAGCCGAGGGATGAAGCTAACATCGGCGGAAAATAGTGGCCACTCCCGTTGTTGTCCTGCATAAGTAGTGGAAAGGCATGATAAGTACGGCAACCTTAACATCAAACAAATATCGCAAAGGTAAACAATATCATCTCCAAATGATAGTTTGAATGTGTTGGTTTTAGCATGCTATTAAAGCATATATAAAATGGAAGGCAATGTTACCGGCAGCAGGCTTAACAGCCATCAAATGTTGCAAATCAAATTAGTATTGTTGAAAATGAATATAATGTAGGTAATGCTTAAACATCACTGGATAAATGTGTAAAACTAAAATAAAGAGCATGTGTTAACTACACCATGCATAACTAGAACCAAATATAGTCGTTCAAATTGGAATTGATGCAGTCGAGCGACACAGTTCTAACTTGCACATAATGAAGAACACATTGTGAATGACTGAAATAAACAAGGCATAAATGATCAGTATAACAACCAAATATAGCCATTCAAAACTGGAAAAAGTCTCACTGGAACCAACCTAACAAGCAAATAAAGATAAACAGGGCATATGCTTGAACACTGGACAAATGCTCACTGCAACCAACCTAACAAAAAATACAGATAAACAAGGCATCTTATCGAAAACTGGACAAATGCTAAAAAAAAAGCAACCTAACAACCAAATACAGATAAACAAGGCATCTGCTTGATAACTGGACAAATCCTCACTGCAACCAAACTAAGACAAAATACATATAAACAAGGCATCTGCTCGATAACTGGAAAAATGCTCACTGCAACGAACCTAACAACCTAACACGGATAAACAAGGCATCTACTCTATAAACAACCAAATATAGCCATTCGTGAAACTGAAGTGGACAATTCATACTTAAACATCACATAGCCCTATTGAACAATACATTTTAGCATAACTGAAATAATTAAACACGACACAGTTATAGCACCGCATGGCAAATGCTGCTACAACAAAGGGTACGGGTTGGCAAGCTAGAAAAGGTAAGATTTCCTGATAGGATGTTGCCTCAAATTTCATGGACGGGTTCCTTCCAGTTGGAAGAGCACATACCCATGGTGGAAGAACCATTGTGGGTGCCCTCCACATGGTCGTGGTCGTGGTCGATGAGACCTGACTTGGCAATTGAGCATTCCAAGCCGCTGCCGTAGAACGTGTCCTTCAGAAATGACAAAATGGGCTCAATGGTGTATAAGGATCGCAAATCCTTGACCGCTTGGCGGAGGAGATCAACGGTAGGGCCGTCGAACAGATCGACTGCGGTTGAACCAGAGGGGTTGGGGATGGACCACGTAACATGTGACATGGCCCGCATGAAGCCATCGTTGTCAACGAGCTTGATGTCGTAGCCTGCTTTCCCGAGATACAGTAATACGCAAGCCCACTGACATGAACACTACAAAAAAATGACACATCCGTGACATTTTTGGTTGAACGAAAAAATTTCTGTCATAGTTATGACACTTCTTTGACGACAATTGTGACAAAAACCGGTATCATCATAGATGTGGTGGGCTCCTACTTCTATGACAAAAAATCATGACAGAAAATGGGCTTTTCATCTTGAGCGGGCCGGAGACGCAGCTGCATGACATTCTTTGGGCCGTCCATGACGGAAAAAACCATGGTAGAAGCGAGGGCAAGGAAAATTTTGGGGAGTTCCCGGTTACGATGGGTGGTCGGGGGCCGAGCGATGCGCGTTTCTCTTGTACACGTACGCGCGTGTGTGCGAGGCATTGGCTCTAACTGAACCCAAGCGAGGCGTTGGGCTCTAACTGAACCCGAGCGATTGCACTGCACGCTACGCGTTACTGAACCCGAGCGATTGATCGACGGCTGTTAACTGAACCCGATCGAGTGATTCCTTCACTACTGTTGCTAACTGAAGCCGATCGATGCTGCCTCTGGATGAACAGTGAGCGTTGCGGGGGGGGGGTTGCATGAACAGTGATCGGTGGGGGTGGATGAACAGGACCCCGTGGCGTTGCCTCTGGATGAACAGGACCCCGGTCGATCAAGCCGGTTGGGCCTGGATGAACAGGACCGCGTGGAGGGCTGGATGAAAAGGACGACCCCGTGGAGGGATGGATGAACAGTAGACGGTGGAGGGCTGGATGAACAGTAGCTCATGGAGGGGTGGTTGAATAGGAGCCTGTGGAGAGGGGTGGTTGAACAGTAGCCGGTGGAGTAGCGCACAGTGGAGGCTGGATGAACAGGAGCCCGTGGAGGCTGGAGGAGGTCGACGGTGGATGAACAGTAGCCCGTGGAGGCTGGAGGAGGTCAATGGTGGAGATGAACAGTATCCTATGGAGTCCCGTTTTGCGGTACGCCACACCCCTCCCGATGAACAGGACCCCTGTTTCGACCGTAGCGCTCCAACACAAGTCCGTTTCGTCCGTTTTGCGGTACGCCACACCCCTCCCGATCAACAGGACCCCCGTTTCGACCGTAGGAGGTCCGTTTCCTCCGTTTTGCGGTATGCCAGACCCCTCCCGATGAACAGGATCCCGTTTTGAACGTGGCCGGTTGAACACAAGGCCGTTTCCTCCGTTCTACGGTACGCCAGGCCTCGTTTCCATCGCCTGTTCCGTCCAAGCCCTCCCGAAGAACACGACGATGCATTCCGTTCCGACCCAGCTGGTTGGCTCCCCATGAACACGACGACGACGTTGTTTCTCCATTCCGACCCAACCATGTACATGAGCCCTGGCCATAAGTATGCGCGAGTAGGCGTTCGAGACCCCGCCCGTATGTACACATATGTGGCCGTATTTTCTTTCTTGCACACTGGCCACTGTACGTACGTGTACATGCTATGTGTGCGCTATGACACATGCGCGCCTCTACATCCACCAGTATGTACGACATGTTCGTGACCAGAATGACAACACTACGTACGCGTCGACCAGGTGGGTCCTGACTGTCAGGCACTTCCTTGCGTGCGAAGATGTAGCTGCTGGGTCCCAGCAGTCAGGGGGGCAAATCGTTTTTTGTTTTGCCCGGACGCACTTCCTTGCGTGCGAAGATGTAGCTGGTGGGTCCCAGCAGTCTGGGGGGAAACATTTTTTTGCGAAATACAGTGGCCCGTCCGGTGGGTCCCTGCTGTCAGGTGAAGGAATCATTATTTTCCGCTTAATAAGGAGGCACTTCCTTGTGGCCGCCGTGGACCCAGCTATCAGCCTCTCCATGTACAGTACTCTTCTGATGGAAGTCATTCCTTGACCATGTTGACCACGCCGCGCCGAGAGCACCAGGGCGGTGGACGACGGCGAGGCCTAGGAAGGAAGGGTACGACAGCAGCCGGGGAAGACATGGCAGTGGATGCCCACGCGTAGAGGACTATGAGGGTTCACTAGTTCGGTTGCGGTGTGAGCCTGCCGTCGCCGCAGAATAACAGGGGGTGTTGGTGAGTGGAGGGATGGCCTGGCCAGCGGCGGGAGTAGTAGGGGGCGGTGAGGCCTCCGCGACATAACAGTCGGCCACGGGAGGCAGGAGCAGGCGGCACGATCGGCGCTGCTTTGGGCGGCTGGAGCAAGAAGACCAGAGGTTGAAGAGGCACGATGGCCGTTGGGTGGACACCGTGCGGTCACTGCAGCTAGAATCGTTCATATTGACTAAGTTGACAAAGCCCTCCGTCCCCGTCAACTTAGTGGGCCCACAAGTCAGCCTCCCACCAAGGTGGGTCCCAGCTAGCAGGGGGAGTATTCATTTTTTTGCTTAATAAGGAGGCACTTCCAGTGGGTCCGAGCTGGCAGCGGGGGGAACGTTTTTTTGCGAAATACGGTGGCCCGTCAGGTGGGTCCCAGTAGTCAGGGGGAAATGTTTTTTCACAATATAGGGTGGCCCGACTAGTGGGTCCCTGCTGTGAGGTGGAGGAATCATTATTTTCCGTGTAATAAGGAGGCACTTCCTTGCTGCGGTTGTCGGCCCAGTTGTCAGCCTCTCCACGTATAGTATACTTCTGATGGAAGTCGTTCCTTGACCACGCCGGGTTCCATTGCATGCATGCGTCCATGGGAGTGGTGCGTCCCCACTATCAGCCTCTCACGTACAGTCATCTTCCCATGACTCTCGGTTGTTGACTACGTTAACCACACCGTGCCGAGTGCCCCAAGGCCGATGGACAACGGCGAGGCCCCAGACTGGAACGACCCGGAGATGGGGAAGACGGGCAGTGGAGTCGCAGATGGAGAGGAGCGGGAAACTTCACTGGTTCAGGTGCGCGGCAGCATAGCCGCGGTGCCGCCCACGGGAGACAGGAGCAAGAACAGAGGTTGCAGAAGGAGCACGGCTGTTGGATTAACATCCAACGGTCCAGCTGCTAGAATCATTTGTTGATTAAGTTGACAAATCCATGCATACACATCCGCTTAGTAGGCCCACAAGTCAGCCACCAAATCTGACGGGTCCCAGCTGTCAACGGGATGAATAATTGTTTTCGCAAAACAAGGAGGCACTTCCTTCCGTGCGAAGATACAGCCGGTGGGTCCCAGCTCTCAGGTGGAGGAAACATTTTTTTCAGATTAATAAGGAGGAACTTTCCTTGCATGCGACCATGGACCTCGTGGGTCCCAGCCGTCAGGCTCTCCACGTACAATCCTCTTTCGATGACTCTTGTTTGTTGACCACGCCACTCTCCATGGGCTGCAGTCTATGGAGAATAACAGGAGGTGTCGAGGGGTGGAGGGATAGCCTGGCTTACGGTAGGGTAGCATTTGGCAGTGATGCGAGCTAAGCAGAGCCGCTAGCCGCCGAAGGCCGGACCAGGCGGTCCCGGCGATGCTGGAGGAAGAAGACGAGAGATTGAAGGTGCATTCCCGCCGTTGGATATAAATCCAATGGCTATGGATGTCACAATCATTTGTTGACCAAGTTGACAACGCCCTGCGTAGGCTTCAACCTATTGGCCCACATGTCAGCCGGTAAAAATGTGGCATATATTTAACACATGTTTTCTAGAATGTACAGTTCATTTGTTGGGCTGGGTGAACAAATAATTTCGCGTCAATCAGGCCCATTTATATTTTCTAAGAAATCCCAGCCCATTTGCACTTCCTTGAAATACATGAACTAGCTGGGCTTGTTATATATATATAATATTATGTTAGAAGGAGCAATTAATATCAAAGAATAAACTGGAGAGGCACATTATATATATATAATTAACAAATTAGCGAGTTATTGCTCAAAATAAAGATGAGCGCGTTATTATTAAATTGGTCCTTAAAATCTTCGCAAGCTTTTGTACGCAATCACCAGGATTTTCCTTGCCTGTGAGTCAAAAACAACCAGGATTTTCCTTGCCAACTTTTGTTAAACATTTACTTTTATAAGTTAATAACATGTGGGATGTTTTTATAATGTATATATAAGTCTCTACAAAATATACGATAATAGTAATAATATAAATATATATAATGTGGTTAGAAGGGAAAACATAAATTGGAAACAGCATTATTATTCTTATATATAGATAAATAGAACAAAGACCTGCGTTTTATTAAAAAAATACATTGGGCTGCCAATCTTTAAGAAAAAGCCCATAGGCCGGCATGGACCTCAAAAAATAAGTTGAAACCACTGTCTCCGTATGTCGTGGGCTACGCGTGTTAAAATACAAAACCTAGGCCTAGCTGATACTTGTTCGCCCTTTGGAAAAAAATGATACCAGATCCCTGAGCAAACTGGATTAAAGAGGGGGCAGGCGGCATGACTGAAGAAGCACATCAGGAGCGATTTTTTTCTTCAGTGGATGTCTCTCGATAGAGTTTTTTACTTGCCTCTGCACCATACAACTTGTATTTTTAGCCTCTCAGTCCGTCGTGGTGGACCAGCAGCCCATTTGCGGGGCAAGCCAACCTACAGAAACCAGCACTCGATTTTTAATCAAGCCCCAAAAAAAGGCAGTACTATGTTTGTTTTGTGGCCGAAAAATTATGGCAGGGGTTGAGCGGGGGAGAGGGGAAGACAAAGTAATAAAAAGATTAAAAAGAGTTGATGCATCGTTGCTACCCTAACAAAGAAGGTGCAATTCTTCTCGGGAAGAAGGTGTGCCATTGACACCCACACGTCACATAACCCACAGTAGGCATACTAACAAGTTCACACACAAATACAACAGAAAAGGTAAACATTCGTATCCAACTCAGGTTCACAAGACACGTTCATAATCATAGCCAACATTTACTATCAACAACTCAAAAGATTCATATATATACAAGCTCAGCATATCTATGCATCCAAATGATTGATATATCACATGACAATATTCATACATAATTCACAAAAATATTCAGATATACACATGTTCAGTATGTTTATGCATCCAAATGATTGAGATGACAGCCAATATGATCCATGGACGAACTTTAATTACCTAGGGTAGACACTGGTAAATGGTGTTCAGTCAGAGGTACTTCTTGCTAAAATTAGTTCTTGTACGAGTAAACTTTCGAGTACATAAGAGGCAGCACAGACAATCTGAACTTTCCTTGTAGGTTTATCCTCAAATAGTGGCCTCATGCCGAGCGAGGTTCGAGCAACTTGGCCACTACTTTCATCCACCAAGTTTACTGGCTCATCTTGGTCCTGTAGCTCGCCAGAATTCTACATTGCAGACGAGAAAGGAGGCGGTTGAGAAAATGAACCACCCAAATTTTTTGTGCGGTTCAACTAAAATGGAGCATCCCTGGCATGCATACTGATTAAGTGCCAGATGAATATACGCGTCAACCAACTTGTCTGGAATCTATAGACTCCATGCCATACAGTTCGCTACCATATCTGTCAATAACCAAAAGGCACAAGTTGGGACCAAAGACTGGACTGTGTTCTTCTGGGCTATGCACCAAGCAATATTTTTGGCGTTCACTCTCCTAATACTTGGGAGTTTGACAACTGGTTGACACTGGTTGATACTCAAATGAATGTAGGCACTTCTTGTCAACATCGATGCTTGTCTGAGTGAACTTTGGAGTACGTGGAAGCAGCATAAGTATTTGTCCATCTAATCATTTTGTGCAGTTCTACTGAAATCAACCAATGCAATGATTTGTCTACGAGTTCAGGCTCCAAGTTACTCCTTTATAAAATCAGCAAACAGTAGCACAATACCAAATTACCAATACATGACAAGCACAATAATTAGGATAAAGACCAGTGCCAACCTGTATGAGGTAGCATATCAATTACTATTTCCTTTGACTGGAAGCCGAGATAAGCAAAGCCACTAACAGCGAAGGAAGAAAGCAAGCTAACATTAGCGACTGACAGGAAAGGACGGAAGCTGTCGAGGCAATGAAGCACCCAAAGTTTCCGTGCAGTTCCACCAAAATCGAGCATCCCTGTTGGCACATATATTGAGAGAGTGAGATTACTGTAATAGTGGGACTAGTTGATGAAACATACACTAACAAATAGAAACACCCTCATTATCTTAATGGGTAAAGTTAGCAACATAGTATTCTTGCTTAAAGAGAGGTATTAGTTTATTTAATCAGTGCCAATTAGCTCAACACTCAAAGCATTGCCATTTATCAAAGGTTGCAAAACTTTAACATGCAAAGATAAAGGAGTTTCTCATGATAGTAGCACGATACAAATAGAGATGACAACAAACTAATATAGATGAAGGCCTAACGCCCATACCAACCTGAGAAAAAAATCCTATTCATGTAGTCCCATAAGAGATGATAAAGCACTCACTGGAATCACTCAATAGTATATATTTTTGTGCACTTCAAATGTATGGTTGAAATCACTCTTGTTTACCAGTGCTGAGATTATATCGAAAGATTATCAAGAACTTCCAGCAGAGTTAAAGCACTGGCTGGGATACAGTTCATTGTATTGTCTTGTGTAGTTCCACTAAAATATATGATTGGCACAACATGATCCCTGTTTGCACAAGTAGGAACAAGGTGAAACCTTCATTAGATTAGTGAGAGAGGATAGGAATACATTATCATATTACTCAAACAATAGCATCAAATTCATGATGGACAATACGCAAAACATTGCCTCATTGAACCAATGGAAATAAATTGACATGCAAAACAATAGCACTATTATGTCATGACACTAATAATATCCCCTCCCTGCTCCACCACATGATTCACCTCCATACACAAACATACACACGTACATGATTCCACATAGGGTCCCACTAAAGATTTGTTTAACTCCGACAGGAAATTAGGCAACAACAAATTAGTGGTACTTAAGCACTCCTAATTAATTAAGTGAGACAGCAGAAGTGGAAGGACTCCCTGGAGGATCATCTCACATGTAAGGTAGTCATTGTCGGAGCCCTTGAATGGCCTCGACTGAGGCCTCTGGCTTCAGGAAGATCGCCTTGGCACTGTTTATTCTTCTTCTTCTTCCTCTTCATGCTCTGTTTCTATTTCTCCTCACCAGTTGGTGAAACCAAGTACATGATTGGCCTTCTATTTCAAAATTGGTTTTGTCAGTGAGGGAGTACAAGTGTACTAGTAAAAATTATTTTCTCATGGCAGTCGGAAAATAGAGATGAACACATGCATTAAATATCATTCTTACCTAAAGGAAGGTTATGGCGCCAATATGGATGATGAGGATTGGGACATAGATCTCCCTTTGTGCAGTTCCACCGAAATGAACCAACTGTTCCATTCTGACATTCCAGTTAAATAGCACAAAGTCACTTCTTTTAAGAAGAGTTTTGTGCAGTGCACCAAAAGGTCACAACAGCAACTAGGTGAATTGGATATCCCTGTTTGCACAAAAAGGTACAGAGGAAACAGTCAGAGTCTCAAACAATTACATGCAAAAACATTTGGCTAAGCTTGTCATGGCTTATAACACTGGCATGTCTTAATTTTTACCAGGGACATTAGATTAAGAACAGCAAAATATTTGGTGTAATGGCATGGGACAGTGGGTGCACCAGCAGTCCAGCACCATGTGCGTAAACAGGGGCATAAAGTGGTGATTCATAGTTTGTTGCCCCGAGAAACAAACATCCAAGAAACATATCTGGGTTGGTCCCATTTTTGTTCACTCTAGACACCTACTCCTATGTGTGGATAGCAAATCTAGTCCTGGTCATACCACTGTGTACAGTGTTACCCCTATATTTCCCTTTTCGACCAAGAGACCGGTTGGATGACTAGTCTGTACTACTTTCACCCCCTTTCCTTCCTGTTTGTACCAAGTCCGATGTACATACTAAATTCCCCCACCCCCACTTTATTTCTTGTTTGAACTAAGTACTTCCTCCGTCCGGAATTACTTGTCATCAAAATGGATGTGTCTAGAACTAAAATACATCTAGATACATCCATTTCAATGACAAGTATTTTCGGACGGAGGGAGTACAAGATTCGACTCCATGAAGTAGCTTTACCTCTAAAAATAGAAGAAGAAAAGTAGGTGACGTTGGACCATCCGATCGAGAGGGGCTAAGAGGTAGAAAATAATGCATATGCAGCGATGTAGCAAGCTGGGGAAGTAGAGCTAAGGCGGTTTCAAACGAAGATATACCTGAAGGTCGTCGGGATGTGGATAAGTGGGTGGCGGGAGGCCGGATCCACCCACAGGCAACGACAAAGGGATCGGATGACCTCCCGCGTCGGCGCTCGTCCAGAGATAACGGTGCGGCCGGCAGTGGGTCTCCTCCCTCGCTGTCGACGACAGCCTAAACACTGCCCCTCCTCCCCTTCACCGGTGGAGGGGGATACGTCCGGATCTGTAACTAGTTGTGAGGATAGAAAGACAATGTCTTTTGAAGGGAGAAAGACAGTGTTACTACCCCTATCTTGTCTAGATCTAGAGAGGATGAGAGTGTGTGAATAGAGCAGCCCTAGCAAGCAAGTGCGGAGGCTCCGGCCTATATATACGTAGTGGTGTAGTTTTCCTTTTTCACTCCATCAAAACAATCGTTTAAAATTGTGTACTACATGCCAGGTCACGGTTTTTTTTTAGTTGTTGATTGTTTTTTGAGATAGCTACCCGCTTGTTCCAAGTGGTGTTAAGGTGTGCCAGGTCGCACTTTGTATCATTCAAGTCTGGTACTACAAGTCCCTCCATTAAATGAACAACCACCCCCTCGTAAAAAATGTGAACAAGCCCACGGCTAAAATTAGCAGAAACGTGGGTTGCCCCAACCTGCATTATTATTTATATTTTCTACTCCCTCCGTTCCTAAATATAAGTCTTTTTTATTAGCCACACCTAAGACAAGAATTTTTTTATTAGCAGTGAACCCCACATGTCATAGACACAAAAATTGTGGCAAGATTCCCTTAGGCAAGCCAAAGTGTGTCTAACAATTTGAGCAACTCAAGTTAGGCAAGTGTGGCAAGTGTTGGAAAAATAATGTGGCAACATAAAACAAACATAGTCACAATCCAAACAGCCCCGTAATTTTTTGTGACATGCATGAAAATTTGGTTAGTTAAATTTATAGTCAAAGTTTGGCAAGGTGCATCAAATCAACACATGAAAGTATGAAAAGGAAAGTCATGGCATGCATGCATGCGTTGTACTCCCTCCGTTTCCAAATATAAGTCTTTTTAGAGATTACAACAAGTGACTACATACGAAGCAAAATATGTCTACATACATCCGTATGTTGTAGTCCATTTGAAATGTGTAAAAAGACTTATATCGAGTGCAGTGCTTTGATGTGTCGCGTCAAGTCATACAAGACTGAGAAATTTGATTACTACAACGCCCTCTCCCTCGTGGACTAAGCGCCGGTGCCTTAACTGCACTTGCCTTTGGCTGCATGACAGGAGGGCCAACCACCTGTTGGGCCCACCTGTCATAGATGCAAAGGCAGGAGCAGTAAGTAGAAACTTTTGCTACACGCTATCCCTCCCGCACGAGGTGGACGGACATGCAGCAGTGGATTCGATACTGTAGAAGTAGGAGTAACATCATTGTTCGTCTTCTCGAAGAGGCGAAGAGCCAAGCGCAATCTGAACGTGGCAGTTGCGAACGCTCGCGGGGTGCGGTGCCCTGGAGCACGCATATAGTAGCCAGGCTCTTGCATGAGACAAAATTGCTATTTGAGCCCACTATTGTAGTACTAGTACTTGCTACTCCCTCCGTCTAGGTGAGTAAGTCGTTGAATTTGTAGCTAAGCTTCCCTCATTGAATTGTTTAACAATTAAACTCCATCATCCATTGGTTGATACTCATTCTGCATAGGTCCACGCGCTTAGCACCGTTTCCTCCTGGGGTCACCAATGTTTATTTGTTAATTAATAGCATTGCATGCAATGAACTAGCCACTACAAGCCATTAAAAGCATGCGCACCTCTCATCTCTTATTGGTTGATATGTCAAGAAACAAGAAACAAGGTAGAAGTTAATGCACCACGCCTAAGTGTTTTGGGACTATTTGGTTTTCGTAAGATGACTTACACAGCTAGACGGAGGGAGTAGTATAGCCCTGTAAACCGGAAAGGAGTATTTGCCTTTCTAGAGATTTCAACAAGTGACTAGACTACACCGCGTGCAGTACCCCCTCCCTTCCGGTTTATAGGGCTCAAATCTCAAATCTCATGAACCAAGGAATTTTGCAATTGGAGGAATGTATCTCATACTTTACAAAACTACCCTAATTAAACTCATGCACTAATTAAGTAGTTCTCTCGTTTTCTTCTCCGCCTTGGTCGCGGTGCACAATATTGAGCACTCCTATATGACTAGCCGCTCTATCTACATGCGGGACATTTCAAAGCATCCGGGCCCGCGTGCCATCCACCAAATCACAGTGAGGTGCTACAGTCGAGACTCACCTGTCACGCCGGTGTGGCCGTCATGACCCATCATATCACAAAACACACACCTTTACCAGCAGTGGTAAGGTGGCCTCCAAGTTGGACTGGACGAAGCAACCATCATTTCACTGGAACGCTCGTTCAAGCCCTTTCTTCCCTTTCTTGGAGAAAACCTCACTCCAGGCTACTCACTTCTACCATTTTTCTTCTGTACCGACGAAGGAAAGGTGGGCGAATCAGTTATGCTGCTATATTTTCATTCCAAGAATCTTCTTTTTGCGAAGCACCGACCGATTCTCACATCCTATTCTTTTCCCGTTTTCATTGCGATTGTGGTTTCCTTTCAATTGCTTTTTGTTTGTCAGTTAATTGATGGATCCTGGAGCACTAGGCAAAGAGTTGCCGGTGGACAACCCACTGGAGACAGCGATCTCCAGGAAGTGAGCACCGACCAACGAGTTACCATGTTGGCGGGCCAACCCATGGAGACGAAGAACTCCAAGAAACAAGCACTGGCCAAAGAGTTGACGACGTTGGCGGACGAACTCCTCAAAGAAAGTTGGAAGAACAGCAAGGGCCCCACCGTGCCTACCCCAGAAACTCTGATGGCCACCTATGCGAGGCTCAAGGCCGAGTTTGAGGAGATAATCGCCGTTGAGAAGCAGTATTCCCCTGGCAAGGTGATGGCCCCCATCGAGGGCGAGGAGATGGCCCCCGGAGGGATGAGATCCCCCGGTGAGCTGCACAAGGTAAAAAATAATGGCTTATTACCATAGTTGTGGTTTTTGATTATTTGCAATGTGCTTGCTAATATGTTAGGGTTGTGCAGGTGCCGGTGGACGTCCTTGATGATTCCGATGTCGCGGCCCATCCTGTTGGAATCGCCCCGGAGATTGATTCCGATGTCGCTGTCCATCCTATGCACATTGCCCCAGAGATCGATTTCGATGTCGCGGTCAGTTATGTGGACATCTCCCCAGAGATTGATTCCCATGTTGTTGTCCGTGCTGTGATCATTGCCCGAGAGATTGATGACAAGAAATAGTTGGTCGCGCTAATCCTTCAGAGTAGTTTGCATTGCCCTGTGTTTAATTACCAGAACGATGCGTGTTATCAAACCATCTTAGGGCTAGTGCACTGTCTTGTGTGGGCGGTACTTGCTACTTTTGTTTGATAGTGAATCATGCGAACCCTCTCCGAGTTATGGAAACAGATGTATCCTCACCAGCTTCTGATGTAACATATGGCATGCTTAGATGTAAGTTTGAACTGTTTATCATATCAGCAGGGCTTGTTTGATGATTCTTGGTGTTAGTAGGCTAGCTACTGTGTGAGCTATAGTACTTGCAAAACACTCACCAAAGCAAAACGTTGGGGCTGATGAGCTCATGGTACGCTTATAGTTATCTGTCGTTGATCGACCAATAGCCTAGCTCCTAAAATTGTAGGCTTAGCGATCAATTAGACAATAGTCGACACGGATACATTCAGGCCTCATTTAGTTCATAGGGTAGGAAAATCGTAGCAAAAGTATAGAGACGTACAACAAAAAATCATAGCAGTGCAAAGATGCACTCCCTCCATTCCAAAATAGATGACCTAGGCGGGCTAGTTTGGCCTAGTGGGTTTCAGTGATATGACGTGGTACAGTGCCATCTAGTCTTCGCGTGTGGCAGCAGTATTGCGGGTACAGTAAGTTTTCTTGAAGAAGCGGAATTCAACAAAGTCATGATGGTTCCTTCGTCCGAACAACTTACAGTGGGAAAGGTTGGGCCTGCGATACGACCGGGGTAGACCAGGATAATTTTGTGCATGGCAGGTGGACCAGGATGGTCGACGTCCCACATGTCGGCAAATGAAAGTATTATTTCCGATATAGAGTACGAGCAACGAGTATTCATTGTTTATTTTTGATGAAAGCTATTGTCTCCACTGTTACGATGGAGGAGTGTGAAACATGGCAGCCCAGTGAACTTGGCATGTGCACCACTCCCTCCTTCCTCATGTAATGCTACCATACTGTTGACTATAAGGTTGGCTATAATGTTACAACTTTTTCTCACTTTCTCTCTATTTATTTCCTCTCAAATGTTTTTTACCTCTCTTTTTTTAGACACAATTGTTTTTAATGCTTTTTTTAGAACTTTTTTTATACCTAGGAGCACGTGTAGAGACGGGCTCTTGCAGAGCCCACTCCTTGACTTTGTCAATGCCTCTCTCTCCTCCACATAAGCGGGCTTAAGCCTAGTACAATGGGAGATGCTTAGGGAGATGCTTAGAAAAATAAAACAGGCTTCTTTTAAGCACCGGTGCCTATTTCTACAGGATAGACGCTTGATGCTTAGCGAGATGCTTAGAAAAATAAAACAGGCTTCTCTTAAGCACCGGTGCCTATTTCTACAGGATAGACGCTTAGTTAAGCATCTATCCTGTACAAGTAAGCACTGGTGCTTAAGAAAAGCCTGGTTTATTTCTCTAAGCATCTTCCCTGAGCATCTCCCATTGTACAAGGCCTTATAGCCCAGTTTTTTAATACTTGCTATGCATGCATGCGGCGGTCAGCTGGCGTCTTGAGGGGCCAGGGCGGTCAGAGCGGGCTCCGGAAGCGGTCCAGACTCCAGCATGGCCACCTCACATTATCACCATATATTTCTTGGAGTCTATGCGCAGCGGGCGGGCGATCTCTTCTCCCTCCCATGTTTCTCTCTTCTCAGCCGACGCCCACCGAGCGATTAGATTTCGGCTATCAATGGTTTATTCAATTACAATCCTACATGTCAGTGAAATTGCAAGACAATGTGTGTCCCCTCTGGTGAGCGGCGTGCGAGCCGGACTGTCGGGGGTGCGACGCGTACGAGTCGTAAGTGTGCCGCCTTTTCCTTTAGAACTTGCGAAGCGTAACATTTTCGCGTGATCGATCAATAGAAATCCAGAACAAAATGATGAGGGGGTGCTTTCCTGCTCATTAGGCGGGCTAGTTCGAGTGATATGACGTGCGACAGTGCCATCCACTTGCTCCATTTTTATGTAAGCAAGAGTTTACGCTCTTACGCGGGAGGAGTGCGAAACACCGCGGATCTAATTTTGATCGAGGGATAACTGTTCCCAGCCAAATAATGGAGGACTATTAGCGATTATAGCATGATAGTTAGGGCATCTCCAGTGCTGGCCCACAAATTTACACCAGCATCTGTCCGAGGACACTGATGGATGCCATCCGATGCTGCCTGCATACCTTTCAACAACTATATGAACTAACCGGACGAAATTCGTGCAAACAAAGCAAATTTCAAATTAACCGAATGAAATTCATTACATTTCGAAAACTTTTCCTACAAACTGGACGAAATTCATTACATATTTTGCAAAAACCGTACTAAAACCTACTGTAAGCCTAATCTAAACGATCACCGGCGCCCGACCACCATGTCCGGCCATGAACCCGAGAAAGTCGGCCATTGTCTTTGCCTCCTCCTCATCTGCTTCGATAACCTCCTCCTTCAGAGCACAAGGTTTTGAAGATTTCCACCTCAACGTCACCATCAAGCAGCTAATTGGCCGCTGATTTTTACCCCACCAAGCTTGGTGTCGACTGAGTGGAGTAGCGGTGGCCTTCCTAGGACTAGAGCGGTAGCGACCTACCGTGTACTAGTCTTCCTCGCTGCCGGCTGCGCCCGCGCACGCGCGCTGGCTTTGTGGTCGTGGCAGCGGAGGGCGGCCGGGGGGTGCTGGTGATCTCCTTCGTTTGCTCATGCGATAGTACATCGAAGAAAGCTTTGGAGCACGCCTGGAGCGGAGCCGCCGATGTCCCTCGTCTGCTCCTGTGACAGTACGTCCAAGAGAGCTTCGGAGCGCCAGGAGGCCATGGTTGGAGTGGTGCCGACAGAAGGAAGGGATCGGAGGAGAATAAGTGTGGGTCTTTGGCTATGGCTGGGAGCTGGGGATCAAGTTAATAAAGCGGGTGAATGGCAATGAGCCACGACAGACGGATGGACAACTGGCGACGGAGTAGGTTCGTCGGGCGTGAATGCGGATGCTGCTTCAGTGACTTAACTGCAGATGCATTGGGTTACTGACATGTGGGCCCAATGGGCATCTGGCCCGCATGTCAGTGACACACCAATTGCACCCGCAGTTAAGTTTGGTGAATGCGGCATTGATGTTCTAGAGAGACAGTGACCGTTTCAGGCGGGAAGCGCGCGCTAGCGATGGAAGGGGTTTCGGTAGGCCAGGGCGGTAAGACGCTGGCGTGGTGGTAAAGTGTGAACTCATGGATGACAAGCCTTTGAAGCATATGCGGCACGTATTGACAACCGCTCGTGTCGCTAGCTAGCCTTCAACGACCACCATAGACACCACACAACCATGCATAACTTATGAATAATGGACGAATTGATCCGACACACACTCATGTGCAGTGGCACTAAGATCGGTCGCTCAAGATAGTACATACTCCGTACCATACTACCATAGTACCCTCTCTAGCTAGGCTGTTTTATAGATTGTCGTTGTGATGGACGATATACATGAGCAAGGCGCTCCGAGTAGGACCGTTGGTGTTGAGCCAGGTGAATACATGCTCGGCATTCGTGTAGGCCTCCATCAAACGTATAAACAGTAATGTCAGGCACCTCCAGGGCGCGCAGGTGATGGGCTCGCCGTTTGCGTTGCGCCATGAGCAGGACTTTGATTTAGAGGGTGATGTGCATGCATTAGCATGCTTTGACAGCGTGAGCGTGAGTGTCTGGCGCAAAGTATTTCATTTTGATTTGGCTGACAAGGGTGCGTTGCAGCGAAGAGTCCGTGGTTTGATTCCCCACATACGCATAATTTTGGTTTTTATAGTATTTCCTTCTCCATTGACAGGTAGGCCCGCGTAGATAGATAAAGAACACGAGCTGATGAGGCGCATGCAGATAGTTTGACTGGTCAACCAGACAAATACGGAGCTATACGCTGAGCCAGTGACCGTATAATCACCATATTTCGTATACAATGATCAAAGTGAGCTATCAAGACAAGTTCGATGACCGCCAATGCATTTTACTCGGTAATAAATGACCAGGATTGAAGGGGAATCCAAATTTCCTTCGTCTTCTGTCCTTGAGCTCTTGACAAACCAATGCACTATACGGTTGTCCGGCCACTCCACCCTAGAGCTCTCACCAAGCATCGTTCATGCCACCACGCCGCACACTAACCGGTAAGGCAGCTATGGCATCCCACTGCGCCGAGTTCCTCGCCGCCCACGACCGCACACAAAATGGTAGAGAAGCGATGGCATCCCACCGTGCCGAGTTCATCGTCGCTCGCGACCTCACAACTATGTGGGAGGAATTTGAAGATGCCAAGGCCGAATGGGCGGTAGAGCAAGAGGCGGCCAAAGCTGCACAGAGGGAGCGGAAAAGTCAGAAAGCACTCAAGAAAAGAGAGGCCCGCTGCTGCAAGAAAGAAAAGGACGCACGCGCTGCTGCGGAGAGGTCGGCGGAGATCCAAGAACGGTGGGGTGTCGCCACCAAAGCCGGGAAGGAGAACGACGGTGTCTGGCCAGGATGTGAGAAGTAGTAGTACTAGTAGTTAGTGTGTGTGTCTGTGTCTGAGTACGAGCATGTACCAGTACTACTAGTTACTACTGTAGTTTTTAGAGAAAATTACCAGTACATTAGCCTAGACTAAATGGAAAAATTCCTATCCTATGCATCAAATGGCATCTCTTTCTCTATAGGAATTGAGATGCATGTCATCTCACTTCCTATGATTTTCATATTCCTATAAAATTCCTATCCTATGAATGAAAGGAGGCCTCTGTTGGAGTAACTACTGTAGCTAGCAGTACTGCTGGTACAGTAGTTTTCTTCAAGAAGCGGAATTCAATGAAGTCATGATGGTTCCTTCGTCCGAGCAACTTGAAAGTGGGAAGTGGGCCTGTGATTTGACGGCTCATTAGTCATTGTTACTGCGGCGCGACGACCGCGGTGACTCTCCCTTGGAGTTCTGCGTGCATGGCAAGTGGACCAGGATGGTCGACGTCCCACATGTTGGCGAACGGAAGTATTCTTTCCGATATCGAGGAGCAAGGAAACCGCGTGGTATAGTATCACTGCTGATTGGTTCTCAAAAAAATAGTATCAATGCTGATTTATAATTATTTTTTATTTCTGATGAATGCTAGCATTTCAACTCTTCTATACCCCTATATAGTGTGTGAATAACTTTGAAAGTTGGTCATTGGATGAAGCCAATCCGACGGTACAAAGATGGCAAATCCGAGCACTACTGGCCGTTGGATATGATCTACATTCCACCAGATTTTGCCACATGTAGAATCTAGAAAACTCCACATGTAGAAGCATAATGCACAAACCACCGGACTCTCATGCGTGCAATGCACGTGTACCTTACTAGTACGACGAAGAGTGCCAAACACGGCACATGCTGGATGTCCCACACGTCAGCGAAAGGAGTGGGACATGAACAGTGTGGTAGAGCCCAACATAAAAAAATAGCATGGTAGAGCGTCTCCACTTCTTCCACTTCTGGGTCGGAGACCACACGTAGTAGTACTTAGTGGTATGAACGATACAAAGTGCGACCTGGAGAGAAAGACACGTCTAGTTGGAAGGTCTCGGGGCATACACGTAAACAAATATAAAAGTTAATATGTGCCTCCAACTAATATAGTAGTAGTAGAGTACTTAGGCACATACTCCATAACATCACCATGCATTGCACGTACAACACTTGGTGGTAGTACGTGGTAAGAGACAAATGTTGCCCAAGAGTTCCCTTCTCGGCCTAATTTTGGGTGTTTGGTAGAGTTTATGGAGGGTGCATGAGTCCACACTAGTTTGGCACAAATACACTAGAAGCATGCATGAAGAGAGCATGCATGAAGAGGGGTGTTGAGTTGAGCATGCATGAAGAGGGAACAACTATGCTGAGACGAGTACGCAACCAAACACACCCTATATGCCATGCATGTTCATACCATATGTGCCTTTCTACTTCACTTACTGTGCTACATTACTCAGGTTCGTACGTCCACTCCTGGGTACATGTTCGTCTCGTAGTTCCAGTCACATGTGTTCTTCATATAGATGGAACGATCCTTGCATGACACGTGCACCTTGATGCTAGATGTCTCGCATGTTGGCAAAAGGATGAACAAAGCTCACGTAAACAAATAGAGTGGAAGAACATAGATTCCCGACGATCGAGAAGGAGCAAGGAACCTCGTGGTGGAGCGTCTGCACTCATAATATTTAATATTATTCAGCAATATAAAATCAACGAATCATCTGAACAGTGGACTGGAAGAGTACGAAACACGGCAGCCCAGTGTAGTTACATCATACTAGTACCTGGCTAACCCACGCTATCACCATATTTCTTGGCTTCCGTGCAACACCTATCTCTAGTAATCCAGCAGCCTGTATTGCTTCTCCCTCCTCATCTCTATCAAAGTGCGGCTGGCTGGCGTTTTTGCCATCTTTTGAGGTCGGTTAACTCATCACATGTTAGCGACATGCCAAGAGCATTCTAAAAAAATTCCTTTCACGTTCTGTTTTCAAAAAGAAAAAAATCCTTTCACGTACGAATTTGACTGTATGCTTTGAGCAACTTGCATGTCCTATACTGCTCCTGTTTGATACTAGAACTTAGCTAGAGGTTAGACTAACTCATGACTAACCCTGAACTAACTGTAGCCAAAGAGGTGTTTGGGTGATAGGTTTAGATTGACAATAAATGCACTTGATGGAGAGAGAAAAGTGATTTTTCAGTGGTCCCAATGAGAACTATCTCCAGTTAGCACCTCTTGGGTGGGATAGTTTTTTATTGGTGGGTTCAGTGCAACTTGCTCCAATTTAAACCCTCATGCTTGGATACTTTAGGGCTATTTGAGCCCCAACTAGCTCAAACTAACTCTATAACCCATGGATCCAAACAAGGCCTATGGCCAGTCTGGACGCTGAGCAGTCGCGTGCACCGGGAAGCGGCACTCTCTTGGCCGTCGCACCACTTCAAAGCCGGCATCAGTGAGAGGTTGCCTCCGCTCTGGCCGGGCATTAATGTGGCACTGACGCTCTAGTGCGACGCTGACCGTTTCACGCGGGAAGCGCGTGCTGGCAAGGGAGTATAGGTTTTGAACCATTTCAGGTGTAGTACTGGTAGTCTGCAAAACTACTCAATTATTACACTCAGTTTCCTAAGAAATTGTGGTAAAAAAAACGTTACTCCACAACCCGCTTCCCTTCTCCTTCCTCTTCCACCGCCCGTGCACGTCCGCGGGAAGCGACCGGTCAACCCTTATATAGGAGTGCTAGCACAAAAAGATGCATTCATGACCACTAAAATTTCCATATTAAAGCGCCGCTCTGGCGGGAGTATGGCGTATGTTGTTACCTTCGGTCGGGCCATGGCTACCGGGCGACAGGGACTAGAGAAGAGGCGGCGGGAGGGGAATGAATGCAGCTACTATTTGGGTTCGCCTTCCGGCTTAAATAAATGTGCAGCATCACGTGTACCCGCGGGTGCACAAATTGTAACATACGTGTCTGCTTAAGTGGGCGTCACGTAACTTGTGTGTGTGTGAGAGAGAGGTTCTGAGAGACAGAGTGTGTGTGTGTGTGTGTGCAACTCTACTGTTCGGACATGTACTCAACCTTTTGCATCGGAATATAAGTATAATGGTATTTACTTTAGCTAGTGATTTACGTGGCCATGTTAACGTGGTTGTGTCAAAAAAATGTCACTTCCTGCTCGTGATTTGCGTTATATAATTACAAGCAAGATGCTCATGCATTGCACGGAACATCAATATGCATTTTTTACAAAACACCTGTTGTGATTGACCCATGTAGGAGTAATCCCATGTGTAAAAACTAATGATATCTCGAGAATTTTATCGAAAAACTGGTATCTCGAGAATGTCATCAAAAAAATGAAAGATGAGAGATAAGGCGAGGAGGAGTGGAGTGTGGTGGTGACTGGTGGTCGGAATGGGCGGAGGCATGGGGATGGACGGCGCCGGCAGGCGGCAGCGGCCACCATGCTAGATTGTTCCAGAGACTTCCTTTTTTAATTGCTGAGCAATGAGGTTGTGGGAGATAAGGATGTGGAGAGAGGTGCGGGTATCTTTTGTAAAATTATCATAGTTTGCTTTATATCCGTCAGATATAGATCATACGGTCTGTATTAAAAGATGGCAGGCACACCATCATTGCCAACTCGTTTTTTTATAAGGGTACATATGATAAGTTTGCTGACTACTAAAGTAAAGTGGAATTTGTCCATGTTATGCAAGTAAATTAAGGTGATTGTTTATCATACGGGTAAGGTTGGATGAAGGGTGGTAGGAAAAAATACTCCACCTAGAGCATGTGTGTGTGAGATGGAGTCTTAGTGTGTGTGTGTGTGTGAGAGAGAGAGAGAGATGGAGTCTTAGTGTGTTTGTGTGTGTGAGAGAGAGAGAGAGATGGAGTCTTAGCATGTGGGGGGCTGGGTGCGCGTGTGTGCGTGTGTGTGTGTGTGTGTGTTTGTGTGTGTGTGTGAGAGAGAGAGAGAGAGATGGACTCTTAGTGTGTGGGGGTGTGCATGTGTGTGTGTGTGTGTGTCGCGGGGTCCTCGGTGGTGGATGTAATTTAAGTGTGCATGGCTTCATCATAGAGAGGTGATGTGTATGGCAGAGGCCACCAACGATGGGGTGCGAGAGAGAAAATGCTCGTAGAGAGGGAAGAGAAGGTGTGTGCGCATGAGAGGAGTCGACATCGAGAGAACGTGTTTGTTCGAGAGACACCGAGGAAGACTACTATATATCGATGGTGCAAGTAGGCGGGAATTAAACAAAGGGATGGTCTTATTGGTTTCGGGGATATAGGGGAAGAGTGAGAGGCGGGGGGTAGCTAGAAGGAGATTGTTAAGTGTGAGTGTGTGTTTTACCCATCCAGGCGGAAGTTATGTGCACACAAGAGGAGAACGATTCGATGTGGCGTTAGGATTGAGGGCAATTAACTATGTATGGAGACATAGAGACCTTGAACATGCATGTGTGAGAGGTATACATGTATACGTGGGATGTGTGTGTGTGTGCGCGCGCGCATGATCGAGATAAAAGAAAGAAGACATAAGTCATAAGATCAACGACATGGGAGAGACGGATCGGTATGACAATATGCATGCATGTGAGAATGCAGGGAAGAAGGCCCGACAATTGAGCATGTGTTGTTGTCTTTAAGAGATAGTGGCGTGGGCTGGAGCATGCATCTATGGCGAGCAGAGGGAGTGAGGCACAACGATTGTGCAAAAGAGATCAACCTATAAATGCATATGTATGGAGAGACATATATAGTGTGGGTGATAGGAAGCAAGGCTCTGTGCGAGAAAGAAATGTTGACGGAGAAACTACAGATAGATAAAGAGATGGAGATGCTAGCTAGAGGGACATCTGCTAGTTTGGGTGTTGGAGATGACTGCCGGGTGGTTCGGAGGGTGAAGTTATATATGTGTGTGAGAGGGCACTTGACTACATGTAGAGAGAAACATATGTAGTGTGCGTGATAGGAATCAAGAGTGAGGGCGAGAAAGAAGGTTGATGGAGAAAAAGATAAATAGAAAGATAAAGATGCTAGCTAGTGTGTGTTAGAGATAGGAGTCGAGTGGATCAGAAGGATGAGTTATGTGTGTGGGTGTGAGAGAGATAGAGAGAGGGTGCATGTGAGTCACATACAAACAGATATCAGAGAGAAATGAGATCCCGAGAGACGGAGTTTTGTGTCTGCGAGAGAGAAAGATATTTCACAACGAGAGTGATAGCTAGAGAGACATATGAGGGAACGCAAGATATCTTTAGGGGGGAGAGTGTGTGTGTGTGAGCGACATACAAGAGAACAATGGAGAAATATGAGACCCTGGGAGACAGAGTTTGTGTTTGTGTGTGAGAAAGAGATATTTAAGAGGAAGAGTTGTAGGTTGTCATATCTAAGGAGCGAAAGACATCTCTGTATGAGGGGTGTGCGAGTGGCACACATGGGAATAGTAGAGAGAAACGAGACCCCGGGAGACAAAGTTTTGTGTTTGTGTGCGAGAAAGAGATTCCACATGGAGAATCATAGTTAGAGACACATATCAGGGAGCGAGATATACCTAGAGAGAGATAGAGTGATGAAGGTCGAGGGAGAGAGTACCGTCAGTGTGTTACGAAGATAAAAGATCATTGTCGACATACAGGTAGCACGAGAGATACCTGAGACGATGAACGCGTATAGGTCCAGAGAGATAGTCCTATATAAGCATGAGTGATAGCTATATGAGACGAATATCTGGATTAAAGGGGATTCAAATATTTAAACTAGAGATCACAACATTGATAATATCATAATGCAAATTGGTGTATCAAACATGCATATTCATTTGAGTTTGGGCACACGTGTAACGTTATATAGTTTATCAATATTGGTGATCCATATATTCTTTAATTACAAACAATGCATGGTTTATATGCAATTAATATCTAAACGGGATTACACTAAATGTTGCGTGTGTGAAACACATTATACATGTTTGAGAAGTAAAAAAACGCATGAAACACACATTAATTGGAGACAGTTAGCGAGGAATGCATACATTGGATTTCAACATAAAGTGGTTTCAAATATTTGAAAATCCAAATTGATGGATACAACCTTATGAATCTGAGATCATGCCATTTGTAAACCATATTTATGTATAAATGGTGTTGTGCTTTTGAAAGTATATATAAAAATGATGTATATAGAATTTAATTCCAATTGAAAATGGATCCAGCCCGAAAAAATAGAATACAAATGGGATTCTGATTGAGTTGGCACGGTAAACGTGCACTCTGCAAAAATTGAACGAAGCGGGGAAAGTCGCAGTAACCGCCCGAAACCAAAATCTGCGAGATGGAAATTACTACTACCTATCCCTGCCACGCAAAGCCTATCTACTGGATTTCTATAGGTTTCGATAGGGGTAGGTTTGTAATTTCACCCAAACGTGACGTAACCGCCTCTCACCCGGATTCATACACGGTGGGCGCCAAAACACAGTGTGTCCTCGGCTGAAATCGACTCCCTCCCCGATTCATATTCATACACGGTGGGCGCCAAAAACAAACTCTTGTCGGCAAATATTCGGTGTATGCGAGATTACCGTCCTATCCCCAACCGACTAATATTGTTGTGATGTAGTAGAAATTTGAAACGGGGGCTAAGTTTGTAAATTTCCTCGCATTTGAGACAAGCGCGCCCTAAATACGTGGTTCCCCCTTCCTCTCTACCTCCCTTTTCCCCATTCGTACTCCGTGGGCGCCAAAACAACCTCTCCACCCCACCCTCCTCCGTCCGCTGCCGTCCGCCACCCCATCCACCGCCGTCCTCCTCCACCATGGCGGAGCTGATACCCCGACGCCGCCGTCCATTACAAGAAATCGACCTCTCTCATCCACGGCTTCGGACCGAGATCCTTGCATCCCGTCCTCTCGCTTCATCCCTGCCATCGCCCACCTTGCCGGTGCCGCTCCTATGACCGTCTCGTCCACCGCGCCCCGCCGCCACCATCTACCCTCCTAGATCTGCTTCCACGCTGCCGACAGCCATCGCCATCGCAGCACCATCAAATTCTCAGCAGATGCATACACGGCGCCGCACCAGAGGCGGTACTCTTTCGTGTCTGCTCAACTTATTTATCGCAGCAAGAAAATAGATCGCCACTGCTTTACTCTGATTTCTTGTCTTGGTTGCGAAGTTGCCTTTGTCCGGTTTGCTCCTTCAGATCCGCCATGGCACGCTCAACACTATACTCCCAATGCTTATGGTTTTCCCCTTTTATATTCCACACTAGTTAAATCATAGTAGACTAAATTTCAAAATTGGGTCAGTCAATTTTTCAGAGCTCGCCGGAGTTCGCCAGTGCGAACGAAGGGGCTCGGGTGGTTGTGGGGCCTCGCCAAACGAAGAAAACTCGACGTGGGTGAGGGCGGGGGTGGGGGTGGGGGTGGCGGAGGAACACAGGCGGTGGTGGCCGGTGGTCCGGCCGGCGGCCCGTGCGGTGTTCTGTATGGGGAGAATCAGAGACGAGGAAGAAGAAGGGTTAGGAGACGTAGGATCTTCGTCCAACCGCCTGAAATGGTCGAGAGACAGCTGGGACTTGCATTCTTAATGCGCTCTGGTTCATCATGTGTGGGCACTGCGCAACCAACATTTTATTATCCAAAATCTGCTTGCTCTTCTTTACCATGTCCCTCTTCCATTCTTCTTTAATATGTACTCTCTCCGTTCCTAAATACAAGTCTTTGTATAGATTCCACCATGGACTACATATGGAGCAAAATGAGTGAATCTACACTCTAAAATGTATCTGATACATATGTATGTGATCCATAGTGGAAATCTCTACCAAGACTTATATTTTGGAACAGAGGGAGTATGATAGTAGTACAGTATGTTCCTTGTACTAAAGATGAGCAGGGACGTTTGCAGTGTAGAGGTCTATACGGACGGTTGTGATGGACACTTTGAGCCTCTTTGATTCATAGGATTTTGTAAAAATAGGAATAGGATTTGTAGTGGTCTGCCCACTCGAATCCTATAAGAATAGCAAGGAAATGCGGGGAGCTGTGTCGCCTTTGAGAGTTACACTGATATTAACAGTACCGCACCTTCACTTGAAGAGAGCTGGTATCCGAAGCCTTTCTAGCCGTACCGGCAATACTACCACATATATTCCAGCAAGTTCCACTTTGCTGATTTTACTCTGATGCTTAAGGATTTCCCGTTATATCTACACTATGATCTGTGTAGCTGCTTTGTGTCGCACTAGCAGCAGTCCACTCTTGAAGCTAAACACTGCAATGACTTACAAAATTGGCACCAAGGCATTGAGTGCCATTTTGGATGCAATGAAACTCATACACTCCCCATCTATTGACTCTTGTTCAGAATATGATCCTAATGACTCTTGTTCAAAATTGCCACATATAGAGAGACAGCATGGAATTGCATTTCTTTGGGCGCTGTGATTCATCATGAGTGGGCAACCAACATTGTATGAAATGAAGCGGAACCTCAAGAATATGCTTCCTCTTCTATTCTTTAACATGTTCCTCTTTGTTTATTCTGTATTTAGTACGTACAGTATGTTCCTTGTCAGGAAGGGGCGCAGGGACATCTGCAGTTAACAGCTGATAGAGTTGGCCTGTACGTGATCGATAGGCTTTCAATTACTTGCGGCAATACAACACCTAATTTTCAAGCCAGTTCCACTTTCCCGGTTTATATATCGTGGTTATGGTGTACCCCTGTTATGTACACTATGATCTGCCTAGTTGTTGTGTGCTCTTGTTATCATGGTTTGGCAATAAACTCTCTATACAGTATATTATGAACCTATCATCTACCAACTATCCTTACTTCTGCAGCCTATTTTTTGTTGTACTTGTGCGAGATTATATAAATGCACACACCATATTACAGCACACATGAGCTCTCTCATCAGAATCCAGTGATAGCACACAAGTGTTTACAGGGACGCCCCTATATTAGAATATCATCTGCATTACAAATATAATCTCACAGCTATTTATGTTTTCATGGTTCTCAGATATTATACGCAATTACAGTGAATATCAGAATCCGCGCATCAGAAGAATATTGTGGAACACTGCAATGACTTACAAAATTGTCACCAACGCATTGAGTACCATTCTAGATGCAATGAAACTCATACGCTCCCCACCTGTTGAATCTTGTTCAGAATATGATCCTAATGACTATTCTAACCTCGAGGAGTCAAAGGCAGATGGTCTGTCCTGTTCACCCATCAAGGTGCCTGTTCTAATTTGGCAAGGTTTTATTGATTGCGCGTATCTTGCATATATTGTCTTGCATTTCTTCTACTTTGTTGCACCACCATCTGCTTAGTTTACTCATCATATTTGTCGAGATGCCATGCCCATCCATTATCAATACATATTCCATCTGTCATCATACCATGTTTTTCCACTCAAGTGTTGTTCTTGTGCATCAGACATCAAAAAGGAAGAGGGTGATTGCCGAACCTGAAGGAGCACCAGCAAAGTCATTGAAAAACATGGTGGTGCTGGAGAAATCAGACATCACCCCACTTATATTGGTTGTACAACCAGTGACACAAAACGTAGAACCGACTCCAGCAGACTATACCCATACTTCACTGGCCACACCACTAGCCCCACCACACAGGACCTGCACTCCAGCAAAAGGTATACCGATTTCATTTGCCATAGCACCAGCCGTACCACAAAAAAATCCCACTCCGGCAAAAAGTATAGCAAGTACACCGGCCGAAGACCTATCCCAACTGCAGAGACGGCCAATTCCTGCAATTGGAACCCCATTCCATTTATTCCCAGTTTAAAATACAATGCTTTCAATGTTGTTAGGGACTACATGCATATATTCCCATCATGGGAAGATTATAGTGAAGACAAACACCATTTTCACATCTTCCTGTCCAACTTGCGTGTAAGTGCTATTATTCATGGTTATTATTTTCCTGTTTTCTGCTGATTGAACACATCAAAGATTTACATTACATTGTTGTAACTAGGCGAGGGTCAATCTGGATAGTCATGACGAGCAAAGCTTGCTTGTGCTTTTTCAAGGAACCATTGCAGCAGTATCGGTGTTACCTGAGGAAATCACACTTTGATGGCAAGTCTATAAACGAATTTCCGGTGAAGTCTCCCATGCTAAATTTAGAAGACATTGAATGGAAAAACCTTGTTATGCACCGGTCTCATTCCTAGGATGAGGTACTGCCTATGAAATCACATGACAATTTGAACTTCTACTTTTCCGCATGTGCCTTACGGATCTTTTTTGCAGGAAATCTGCTCGAAGAAGAATTATGGTTTGAAAAGAACGACATGATATCACAAATATGCTGCCCGCTGCTTTGCTCTTGTTAGTACCTGTTGACATGTATCACTGTACTTGCATACATACATGGTTCATTATGTGACAGCAGTATGCATGATAGCTTGCTTATCAAGTGTTCGCTCCAAATTATCTGATTTGTATGAATGGTTACATTAGTGTAGAATATATCCAATGCCAATGAATTATTTTAGCTCTGCATTGTTCTTGTATGTACATGTTGTCCTTTATCAGTGTACTTATATTGACAGGTAGTTATTCATGTACCATCACTCTGCAGATTATTTTCCTTTGACCTCCATTTTCTACACATCGGGTCTATATTTACTCTTACCATAAGGTTGGTACTGAAGAAGTTTAGCTGTGCATTGCTCTTGGATGTGCCTTTTGCCTATATCGTTGCACATACATTTATAGCTACTTGGTTATGTAGCATCACTCTTCATCTTATCTTAAATATTCTCCATTTTTCGTATATTATCACATCTATATTTACTCTTAACAAAATGTAGAATAAAGGCAATGCTTATGAAGAAGATTCTGTGGTAAACTTCTTGAATTGCCCCCCCCCCATCAGCATGGACAAGGGCTTTATAGAGCCTGTCTTCACCAGTAATGCAAGCTTGTCCTTCTCAAGCCTTCAAACTTTGTTGTGTATATTTGGTTAGGGATGACAACAACAGCTGTTTATTTTTGGTGTTTGCATCAAATTGCATGTTAAAGTTTATTATGTAGTTCATAAATAAAAGTTTGTCCTTATCAATTTAAGTTTTCAGTTGTACAACCAAGTTCCTTCTTCATACCATGTAAATTAAACTATAAAGAGCAAGTGATCTTCTTCTGTACTGCGTGTATGCTTCTATTCTTCATCCGTAATCCAGTGGTGTGGTGAACCTAGCCACTACAGCACAATGTCATATTCTGCAATGTCTTAACTATGAACAATGTCATATCATTCTACTATTATTTAGACCATCTCTTTATTTGCCAATCTGAAATGGGATAAATTGATAGCACACTAACCATTGATACTTATGAGTTCTTTATCTGTAATCCAGTGGTGTCGTGAACCTGCCAACTCCTTCACAATGCATTTCCTGCCATGTCTTGACCTGAACAATACCATATTGTGTTAATGCAATTTTAAACGGTGTCACTTTATTCTTCAGTAAGAAATGTGATGAATTGTCAGCAGTGATACATTTATATGCAAAACCTGTCATCTCTCTACTTGTTTATCTTTCAGAGTGAGGAAGATATAAGTGTTGAACAAGCGCAGTCTCATCAGCTTGCTCAGCTGCTTGCGCTGCAGCTCCCCAGCAGGGCTAACCTTTCTTGAACTCTATTGAAGTGATGTCGGTTTTGTATATTATTTTGTCGGCGTGTTTATTTGCACTGGTGGCGATCTTTGATGCCCAGTGTATGTAATCTGCTGTCTGCTTGTGCTTTATTATCATAGTGGCGAACTTTGATGCCCAGTGGATGTAATATGCTGTAATTTCTTTATTGTATAGTCTAGGTTTTTTCTTATTCACAATGCTGCAGTTATTTTACTATATATATATATCCTGTCTTCGCAGTAAACCGGCCAAACCGTAAAATTATGGTATATAATCGGGCCGTCATGCAATCACGATGTATGATCCGCATCATGGGCCCCGTCATCTTGGTCCGTTAAAAGGCCAAAAGTAAACTGGCCAACTAGTAGATTCGGACCTTTAATAGGCCGAGTAACCCCCGGCCCTCTTTTCGCAAGAAAACTCAATGGGCTTTTAGGAGGCTGAGAAGTAGTTTGGGCCTAAAACATGCCGAACAGCTCACGGGCCAGCAGCAGCCCGAAATGGACCCCGACCCATGATTGTGTAAATCAAATCACGGGCTTTTAACAGGCCAAAATTATCTCGGTCCTTATTTGGCCCAATCAGATATCGTCTGCGAGCAGGCCGGATGCAAACCAAGCTGTAGTTAGGCCCAACTATATGACGGGCTTTTAACAGGCTGAAATTAATATAGGGCCGAAATGTTAAACGGCCCTTAACAGGCCGAAACTAATATCAGGCTGAATTACTAAATGGGCCTTTAGCAAGTGGGACCAAAAGGATAGCGTCTAGTTGACGGGCCGAATCTGATATGGGCCATAATTTAGCCCAAAGCCTCTTAAAGGTCCGGACCTGATCTGGGCCGTAATTTGGCCCTGAACGTGGTAGGCTTTTAACGGGCCAGATCTCATATGGGCCATTATTAGGCCCGGAACGTGGCAGGCCATTAATGAACCGGATCAAATATGGGTCGGCATTTGGCCCATAACATGGCAGCCAGTTAATGGGTCGGCCTACTAGGGTCCTAAAAATCTTGTGGGCCTACAGTTGGGTTGGCCCATTAATGTCGGCGAAATCTCGTGGGCCTTTAGCTGGGCTGGCCCATTATGATTCGCAGGAATCTTGTGGGCCTTTACCTGGGCTGGCCCATTATGGCACACAAAAATCTTGTGGGCCTTTACCTGGGTCGGCCCATTATGGCCCGCAAAATCTTGTGGGCCTTTAGCTGGGCCAGCCCATTATGGTGCAAAATCTCGTGGGCCTTTAGATGGGCCGGCCCATTATGGTCCGCAAAATCTTGTGGGCCTTTAGTTGGGCCGACCCATTTAAACTTGATGGGCCGGTCCACGTGTCAACATATCATAGGCGCATCTCGCCCATTTGATGAGTGACACCTATGCCAACGTGGAGCTGACACGTGTCTCCTCCAGCCAATGATGATTTTACACGTGGAAAATCCCCATTGGTCGGGGCTGTTAACGGGTTATCGGATCCAAGACCTGACCTGATAGCTTAACGGTGTTCCGTTACGGTGGATGCCACGTGTCGGTCACCCTTGACGAAAGCACTTCTGTGACGCGTGATTTATCGTCATGGAAGTGGACACTTCCGTGATGATAATTTTGGTAATGTCATGGAACACTTCTATGACAGCACGGGTATGACTATTTTGATTCTGTCATAAAATCGTCATGGATGTACATGCATGACAAAAAACACGACCTACTGTGACAAACACGTATCATCACAGAAGCGTATTTTTTGTAGTGGAAGCCTTCGACATGGCAACATAGTCAATGTCTTCGCCAGCTTCGGCGGTGATGTGTTGCTCCGGGATCGGCCGGTCGGGGAGAATGGCGGCGACCTCGCCAACGTTCGCTGGAGAGGCCATGATAAACCACTTCTTGGCCGAACGCTCGTTGGGCTCCCCGGGATACGCGGTCGAGCTTAGGTTGCGACATTCTGGAGCATGGGATGTGGATCTGGCGCGGAGGGACACCGTAGGCCTCATCTAAAAACTTAGGGGAGTGGGGTGACGGTATGGGAATCACTGGGTAACCTGAACTTTATTATCTAAGCTAGGAGGAATGGGCAGACCGGCATGGGTTGGCGGCGGCGCCGGTGGCACCGGCGGCGGCCACGAACTAGGGTTCTACGGGGGCAGGGGGCGGGTGGGGGGACTGTGGTGGGGGGTGGGGGGTTGTGGTGTTTGAGGATACGCCGCGGCTACTGAAAATTTTAGTAATGGTGGGCGGAGATGGTGGTGGACAAGGGAGGGTGACGGTTCAAATGCCTCGGCTACTGCAATTTTACTATAAGGTCGGTGCTGGAGGAGTGTGGGGGACGGTTGAAGTACGGCGGCTACTAAAATTTGGGTAAAAGAATTGATGCGGGGCGGGAGTGCCCAAGATCACGCACGGTCCAATAAGAATATGCGTGTATGATAATAACAAAAAGTGGCGGAACCGCCAATTTTTGCAACGCTCAAGGCGGGTAGTTTGTTTTTATATTTCTAGCTAGTTGGTCTATCGCACATGGTTCATCCTAATTTCTAAATAAACTCACCGCCTTTAGCTTGCGCAGTCATGGTGATTTTACAGCGCACTTGCATCGCACACGGTTAAGCCAGTACTTGCACCATTTGGCTCGCGCTTGCGCAGTCATCATGATTTCATAGTGCACTTGCATCGCACACGGTTAAATCGGAACCTCCACCATTTTCTCGCGCTTGCGCTGTCATGTTGATTTTACAGCGCACTTGCATCGCACATGGTTAAGCCAGTACGTGCACCATTTCGCTTGCGCTTGCACGGTCGTGGTGATTTTACAACGCACTTGCATCGCACACGGTTAAGCCAGTACTTGCACCATTTTGCTCACACTTGCACAGTCATGGAGATTTCACAGCGCACTTGCATCGCACACGGTTAAACCAGTACCTCCACCATTTGCTCATGCTTGCGAAGTCGTGCTAATTTTACAGTGCACTTGCATCACACATGGTTAAGCCAGTATCTGCACCATTTTGCTCACGTTGGTCACCCTATGGGACCTACTCCCTCCTATCACGCACATTTTTTCTTTTAGAAACTGTGTGCGATGGCTGGTGTGTCGCCGCCTAGCCTTCAATGAGCACTGACACTAGTAGCGGGAAACCGATGGGAGAAGAGGCGGGAAACGGTAGCCTATTTAGAAAACGTACAAGAGAAGGAAGCATGAGCTAGACGACACATGCGCACAGTGCTTACCCATGTACTGCATGTGTTGTCGAAAGGGCTGAGGGTTGTCGTTCGATCTGGGAGCATCGAACGGTGCACACGTACGATCCGTGGGGTTTGGGTTCTGGCCAATCAGAACGCATGACTCAGATCGAGGGCGGGATCAGCCACAGTTTGGTAGGCACACGGCTTTTGTTTGGCCTTTTTATACACTAATTGAGTTTCCTAGGCATTTAATGTCCATAATTCAAATCTGAACTTCAAATACATGCTCCAGTTCACCAAAATGGCTAGAAAAATTATACATGAAAGTTGGCATGGTGTCACGTCATGAAAATTGGCATGGTGTCACATCATGGCGCATATATGTCGTGGTAAAAGCATTGTCCAATTTGGGCCAAGCTTTATTACAAACCTCAAATGAACTCTGAAAAGGTTGAAAGTTGGCATGGTATCATCATTTCACCCACATAGCATGTTCTAAAAAGTTGAGAGGGTTACGGCAAAAACTGGATGCACTTCGTGTGCAAAATGGACAATCTCTTTCGAAGTATCAGGGTTTCAAACGAAAAATCATCTGTTACAAAGAGATTTCATTTTTTTAACTTATTTGAACTCCAGACTTTTTGTGTGTTCAAAATGCACCATTCAAAGCCACATCATTAATTTTCAACCCTTTCTGACTTCATTGGGTATTTTTCATGCATTTACTGATTTTTTTAAGCTAAATGACCCTGAAAATGAAAAGCACTTTAAATGAACTCTGAAAAGGTTGAAAGTTGGTATGGTATCATTATTTCACCCGCATAGCATGATCTAAAAAGTTGAGAGGGTTAAGGAAACTGGATGCACTTCGTGTGCAAAATGGATAATCTCTTTTGAAGGCATGGTTTCATGTCATGGCACATATATGTCGTGGTAAAAACATTGTCCAATTTGGGCCAAGCTTTATTACGAACCTCTTACAAATCGGAGCTTCTCTCAACAAGAAGCCTTATGGTTCTGATAGGGAAACGTGTTCCCCTTGTTGGTGAAATGTAATCATGGCCTCTTTTTGCCTTGTATTTTCTTCTACGGGCAACATGGAACTACATGATATCCATGCTAAAATTTGAACTTATTCAGGATTTGTTTGGCCCTTTTATACACTAATTGAGTTTCATAGGCATTTAATGTCCATAATTCAAATCTGAACTACAAATACATGCTCAAGTTACCAAAATGCCTAGAAAAATTGTACATGCATGTGTCCTTGGGTGCATGTATAATTAGGTCCCATGCCAGGAATGGGAATGAATTACAACCGTACCAGCGTCCTGGCTCGTCCTCAAACATTTGGAATCTTGGGTTTTAAATCCCCATAAACCAAACTCACCAGAAAGTCTTTGAGGTGGATGGTGTCACGTCATGGCACATATATGTCGTGGTAAAAACATTGCCAATTTGGGCCAAGCTTTATTACAAACCTCTTACAAATCGGAGCTTCTCTGAACAAGAAGCCTTGTGGTTCCGATAGGGAAACATGTTCCCCTTGTTGTCAAAATGTAATCACGGCCTCTTTTCGCCTTGTATTTTCTTCTACGGGCAACATGCAACTACATGATATCCATGCTGAAATTTAAACTTATTCATGGTTCGTTTGGCCTTTTTGTACACTAATTGATTTTCCTAGGCATTTAATGTCCATAATTCAAATATGAAGTACAAATACATGCTCCAGTTCACCAAAATGGCTAGAAAAATTATACATGCATGTGTCCTTGGGTGCATGTTTAGGTCCCATGCAAGGAATGGGAACGAATTACAACCTGACCAGCGTCTTGGCTCGTCCTCAAACATTTGGAATCTCGGTTTTTAAATCCCCATAAATCCAAAACTCACCATAAAGTCATTAAAGGTGGCATGGTGTCACGTCATGGCACATATATGTCGTGGTAAAAACATTGCCAATTTGGGCCAAGCTTTATTACAAACCTCTTTCAAACTGAAGCTTGTCGCAAGAACCCTCGTGGTTTTGCTAGGGAAACGTGTCCCCTTGTGGGCCAAACAATAATCGCTCCCTCTTCTAGCCTCGTATTTTTTTCTACATGCAACACGTACAGAACAATGGGAGATTCGCGCTGAACTTTGAAATTATTCAAGGTTCGTTTGACCCTTTTTATTCATTACTTGAGTTTTCTAGGCATTTAGTGTCCATAATTCAAATCCGAAATACAAATACATGCTCCAGTGCACCAAAATGGCTAGAAAAACGTACATGTGTCCTTGGGGTGCATGTTTAGGGTTCGTTTAGCCATTGTATACATTACTAATTAAGTTTTCTATGCATTAAATGTAGTCCATAATTCAAATTAGAACTACAAGCACAAAATGGGTGGGAACTCGTACATGTGTCATCGGGTGCATGTTTAGGTCTCATTTAAGGAATGGGAATGAATTACAAACTTGTCGTCGTCCTGAAACATTGAGAATCTCGGTTTTTAAATCCTAGTAAATCAAAAACTCACCCAAAAAACATGAAACTTGGCATGGTTTCATGACATGGCACATATATATCATGGTAAAAAAATCATCCAATTTGAGAAGAGGCGCACACATTAGTAGCCAACGAAGTCCTTTTTGAAACAATAAGCTAACATGTTAATATCAGAAACGGTTGAATTATATGAACCGTGTCAATATTTAACCATACTCAGTGGTGTACGTGCAGCTGTTTGATTAGACGAGACGAGCGTGAGAAGTCCATCGTGCAGGCTCGACGGGACGCGTGCGAGCAGTCCGCCGCGCAGGCTCGACGGGACGCGTGCATCCTGTCCACCTCGCAGGCTTGACAGGACACGTGCTAGCAGCAAGGCCTCCCATGCTCACCAGGAAGCGAGCTCTTTGACCTCCATGCACCAGCCGCCGTCCGCCTCGCTCAAAACTTCACCATTAATGGGTTAATTAAAGCGCCTGGACAGAGGTTTTTTTAGGGGTGGGCGGAGGGTGTTTGGTTGTGATCCCATGGCAGCATTTGATTTGTTCGTGTTTTCAACTCGTATTCCGGCCTAATTTAAATTGCCACATAGGGCAACGGATAATACAACGACAAATGAAATGGCAACAGATAGTACGACGACAAATTTACAATGGGGCAGATAATAATTGTCTTACATATTTCGGATAATTTTAAATGCCACATGTGGCAAAGTTCGGAAGACACGAGGCAAGAGAAGAAGGAAATCATAGACAACGATCTAGATCGCTACTGTATCTACTCTTTGATGGATCGCCGGGCGATGATATCCTCCAGCTCCTTCCTCATTTCCTCACGGCTTTGCTTGAAAGCAGCCACAGATTCCTCCACCTCCTGATCGCGCTCTATCCGGATCTTCTTCAAGTCGCCCATCAGTTCCTCGATGACCGCTGTCAGCGTCATCCCCGAGGCACTACTCTTCTCATGCAGCATCTTCCAACCGGCGGCCTCCTCCTCCTTGGTGAGCGCCTTGAGGAGCTTTGGATTGTCAACCATGAGTTGCTCAACGAGGTCGGTCGCCTTGTCAACCAAGGCATAGCTAATCTCGAGTAGCTTCATCAAACCGTCGACCAACTCTTTCTACTTAATGAGGCTAGCGAGAATGTCGTCGTCGCCGCCCAAGGACTTCAGCAACGCCATCTCGTCATGATCGCCGATGCGGCGAGTGCGCTTGTGAGAGCCCTCGCATGCCCGCGAGAGATCATTCGAGGGCTCCGCGGCGCGCTGGGACATCTCTGTTGCGGCTGCCGCTTCATGGCGGGACCTCTCTAGTGCTTCTGCGGCCTTGGTCTTTGCTGGCTGGTTATATGCCCACCCGAAACTCCTCCTACCGGTCATGGTGGAACGACTTGACAGGAAAGACCATTTTTGTAGGTGATGAGGAGAGGAACTGTGAAGTAATTTTTGAGTGGGTAGCTTTCATAGCCCGTGCTAAGTGTGAACACATATTAGTTTGATCGGTGTGAACACATATTAGTTTGATCTGTGCGAACAGATTTGCAATTACTTATTGCGTTGTAATCTGCAATGTGAGGAGAAACAAAGTCAAAATTTATTGATGGTTCTGGGCCCACAAAGCCCCATTTTTGTTGTTCCGTCTCATCGCAAACAGTTCTTTTGGATCAACCGTATGCCACGCATCAGAAGTCCAAAACATGGGCCCTTGTTCTCCGATGTACGTGTACGTGTCTGCCCACTATCACACACGGTTATGATATCACCATCGTGTCCTATGGATGCGTCGTCGCGTCTCCCACGAGGTGCCAGAAGGTTGATCACGTGGTTGCTCGCCGTGGCGTCCCTGCTTTTTTTTCTTTTTTTGCTGGTCCGTGGCCTCCCCGCGCGTGCTCTGCTTGCCGTTGAGGCAAATTTTACAATGGCAACGGTTAATAATTGTCTTACATATTCAGGATAATTTAAAATGCCACATGCGGCAAGGCACAAAACACTCATGACCTACTTATGCATACAACTATAGTAAAATATAGGCTAAAAAGCTGAGTCGGCGGCCTTCCGACGACGGTCTTCTTGGACTCCATGATCAGCATATCACCCTTGCGTCCATTCTTTATGTGTAACTTACTAATCATCGCACACGAGTACTTGCAGACGCATCGTGTGTGATACTCCTAGCCACCACAAGAAACTAGTCTGCATTTTTCAAAGTTTTCTGCACAAACAAAATCACACACGAACTTACTGTAGTAACCGTCTGTGTTATAATTTCTCATCGCAAACAGTTCATCCGAGTGGGCCGTTTGCTATGTATCACACACATCTGGTTTACACGAATCGTTTGTATTCTTTTGGCTGATCGCAAATGCCGCATATCACACACATCTTGTTAAGATGAATTGTTTCCATTCTCTTGCCTAATCGAAAATAGTCTGTCCGAGTGAACCGTATGTCATAGATCACACACACCTTGATCTGGCTGACCGTTTCTGTTGCATTCCCTAATAGCACACAGTTCATCGGAGAGAACTGTATGCCGTATATCGCACACACATTGATATGGTTGCCCATGTCTGTTGTTCTTCCTCATCGTAAACAGTGTTGTTGGATCAACCGTATGCCCTTCATCGCACACGCAACTAAAATCTGAACCGTGTTTGATGCATCCGTCATCGCAAACATTTTGCACATTTTAGATGGTTCTCTTACACAATCGTTTGTGATTATTGTATCACACACAGTTTCTCGAAGGGTCTCTGATCGTAGTGTCATGTTAGCAGCATCCTGCAGTAGTGACCAACCTTCCTTCATCACAAATTTCATGATGCTCACCGCCGTGCGTGAGTATTTCCATCATAGGCTTGCTAGACAGTGATGGGTTGGGTGAGATTTATCATGTAATCGAGTTAGTTTTGGTAGGATTTGATCCCTAGTATCCACTATGTTCTGAGATTGATGTTGTTATGACTTTGCTATGCTTAATGCTTGTCACTAGGGCCCGGCTGCCATGGTTTCAGATCTGGACCTATTATGTTTTCATGAATATATTTGTGTTCTTTATCCTATCTTGCAATTTGTATGCACCTATTACGAATTACGATCCGCATACCCCAAGGTGACAATAATTGGGATTCTTTTCGGTGATTACCATAGTTTGAGAAGTTCATGTATTCACTAAGTGCTAATGCTTTGGTCCGGTTCTCTATTAAAAGGAGGCCTTAATATCCCTTAGTTTCCATTAGGACCCCGCTGCCATGGGAGGGTAGGACAAAAGATGGCATGCAAGTTCTTTTCCATAAGCATGTATGACTATATACGAAATACATGCCTACATTATATTGATGAACTAGATCTAGTTCTATGTCACCCTTGGTTATAACTGCTACATGATGAATACCATCCAACACAATTATCATTTCTGATCCAATGCCTACGAGCTTTTCACATGTTGATCTTTGCTAAGTTACTTTCGTTGCTACTGTTGTTACAATCACTACAAACTGCTACTGTTACTTTTACCACTGTTATCGTTACTTCCATACTACTTTGCTACTAAATACTTTGCTGCAGATATTAAGTCTTTCAGGTGTGGTTGAATTGACAACTCAACTGCTAATACTCATGAATATTCTTTGGCTCCCCTTGTGTCGAATCAATAAACTTGGGTTGAATACTCTACCCTCGAAAACTGTTGTGATCCCCTATACTTGTGGGTTATCACCCAGCAACAGCAGACACCATGCCCGAGCACAGGCTCGTCCCTGAGCTCCACATCCCACAGTGCCCATGCTCACCTGCTCCAACCAGGTTGCTCTGCCACCTCTCCTTTGTCTCCTTTCCCTTTCCTTCCCCTAGCTTCCTCCTCTATGCCTCACCCTCAATCGCTCTCTGTACTAGGTACAAATGAGCTACTCCATGCCCTAGTGTGACCCCATGCATGTCGCCCAACCGCCGCCTATGACCAGCAGATGAGCCCTGCAACCACCTCCTCGACCCTCCATCTTTCCTCCCCTCTTTATCATCTCTCTCTCTCTCTCTCTCTCTCTCTCTGTGTGTGTGTGTGTGTGTGTGTGTGTGTCTATGCATAGGAAGCCGACCATGGCGCCGAAGCACCTGCTTCGCCGCCTTGACTCCAGGTTCGGCCGTCGCCTGCCGCTCCCTCCCCGGCCTCTGACCTCGCCCATGTTGTCCCCAATGCAAGTCTCTTGCAAGCCAATGCCATCTCGCGCCCTCGTCATTGGTTGCCCTCAAGCATCGTGTTTTTCCCTCGCCAAGAGGCTGACTGCAGCCTCCTCCTCCGTCTCGCGGCCCTCACAGTGCCGCGGCCCTCACCGGAGCCACTTCCCACGCCCTAAGCAAGATGGTATGAACAATGTGAAAACTAGAGTGGATAGAGGAGTTACTTCACTAGCTTGGATCAATATTTTTAAGGATGCCACAATGGAGCACATCTACTCGTCTCGCTCGTACCACTTTCCTTTGTTGCTGCATGATCTCTACTACACAACCTTCTTCTTGTAGACATTGTTGGGCCTCCAAGTGCAGAGGTTTGTAGGACAGTAGAAAATTTCCCTCAAGTGGATGACCTAAGGTTTATCAATCCGTGGGAGGCGTAGGATGAAGATGGTCTCTCTCAACCAACCCTGCAACCAAATAACAAAGAGTCTCTTGTGTCCCCAACACACCCAATACAATGGTAAATTGTATAGGTGCACTAGTTCAGCGAAGAGATGGTGATACAAGTGCAATATGGATGGTAGATATAGGTTTTGTAATCTGAAAATATAAAAACAGCAAGGTAACTAATGATAAACGTGAGCGTAAATGGTATTGCAATGGTAGGGAACAAGGCCTAGGGTTCATACTTTCACTAGTGCAAGTTCTCTCAACAATAATAACATAATTGGATCATATAACTATCCCTCAACATGCAACAAAGAGTCACTCCAAAGCCACTAATAGTGGAGAACAAACGAAGAGATTACGGTAGGGTACGAAACCACCTCAAAGTTATCCTTTCTGTTCTATCTATTCAAGAGTCCGTAGTAAAATAACATGAAGCTATTCTTTCCGTTCGATCTATCATAGAGTTCATACTAGAATAACACCTTAAGAGACAAATCAACCAGAACCCTAATGTCACCTAGATAATCCAATGTCACCTAGAGTATCCGTGGGCATGATTATACGATATGCATCACACAATCTCAGATTCATCTATTCAACCAACAAAAAGTACTTCAAAGAGTGCCCCAAAGTTTCTACCAGAGAGTCAAGACCAAAACGTGTGCCAACCCCTATGCATAGGTTCATGGGCGGAACCCGCAAGTTGATCACCAAAACATACATCAAGTAGATCAGTGAATATCCCATTGTCACCACAGATAAGCACGGCAAGACATACATCAAGTGTTCTCAAATCCTTAAAGACTCAATCCAATAAGATAACTTCAAAGGGAAAACTCAATCTATTACAAGAGAGTAGAGGGGGAGAAACATCATAAGATCCAACTATAATAGCAAAGCTCGCGATACATCAAGATCGTGCCATAGAGAGAATACGAGAGAGAGAGAGAGAGAGAGAGAGAGAGAGAGAGAGATCAAACACATAGCTACTGGTACATACCATCAGCCCCGAGGGTGAACTACTCCCACCTCGTCATGGAGAGCGCCGGGATGATGAAGATGGCCACTGGTGAGGGATTCCCCCTCCGGCAGGGTGCCAGAACAGGGTCCCAATTGACTTTTGGTGGCTACAAAGGCTTGTGGCGGCGGAACTACCGATCTATTCTTGTCTTCGATGTTTTTAGGGTATATGGGAATATATAGGCGAAAGAAGTCGGTCAGGGGAGCCACGAGGGGCCCACGAGGGTGGAGGGCGCGCCCAGGGGGTGGGCGTGCCCCCCTGCCTCGTGGCCTCCTCGAAGCTTCCCCGACTTGCACTCCAAGTCCCCTGGATTGCTTCCGTTCCAAAAATAACGCTCCCAAAGGTTTCATTCCGTTTGGACTCCGTTTGATATTCCTTTTCTTCGAAACACTGAAATAGGCAAGAAAATAGCAATATGGGTTGGGCCTCCGGTTAATAGGTTAGTCCCAAAAATAATATAAAAGTGTATAATAAAGCCCATAAACATCCAAAATAGATAATAATATAGCATGAATGCTTCATAAATCATAGATACGTTGGAGACGTATCAGCATCCCCAAGCTTAATTCCTGCTCATCCTCGAGTAGGTAAATGATAAAAGAAAGAATTTATGAAGTGTGAATGCTAGCAGGTGCAAAAGTTTGATCAATGATAATTTCAATCACTTTTCCTAGCATGATTATATGTCATAACAGTAGTTCATATCATAAAACTTCTCAAGATCAAGTAACAAGCTATTCACATGTTAAAGCATAGACCATAAACTTTCTTGAAAACTAGCAAACTTCATTCTTAGTCATCAAACAATTACAATTCATCTTATTTTCAGGAAGGGTCTATGTGAGAGCTTTCATTTAGCAAACTCCACATACTCAACTATCATATAGTCTTCCATGATTGCTACCACTCAAAGCATATTCTTAGAACAACTAGCATCCATCGAACACAAAGAAAGATAGGGTCTTAGTGTTTTGCCTCCCAACTCACTTATCATATAGATAATTGTCAACAACAATAATTCATGATCAAATATATTTGCATGGCCATATATTCTTAGATCTTTCCCCAACACACGATGCTTGCCAACTAAAGAGTAGGTAGGAATGAGAAAGAATACTACTGACTCTTGCATAAAAGTAAAAGATAGGCCCTTCGCATAAGGAAGCAGGGATTTGCAGAGGTGCCAGAGCTCGATTTTGAAATAGAGATGAAAATAATTTTGAGAGGTATGCTTTCATTGTCAACATAATAACCAAGAGTTCCCAATATCTTCCATACTACATATGTTATAGGCAGTTCCCAAACAGAATGGTAAAGTTTTTACTCCCCCTCCACCAACAATCACACTCCACGGCCATCCGAAACAACAGGGTACCGTCCATACCATCAACAGTCTGGGGGAGTTTTGTTTTAATTATTTTGTTTTGCTTTGATCTTTTTGATCATGGGACTGGGCATCCCGGTTCCCAGCCATTTTTCTCGTGAATGATGAGTGGAGTCCACTCATCTTGAGAATAACCCATCTAGCATGGAAGATACTGATAGCCGCTAGTCGCTACATGAGCGATTTGGGCATATAAAACAGATTACTATTTGAAGGTTTAGAGTTTGGCACATGCAAATTTACTTGGAACGTCAGGTAAATACCACATATAGGTAGGTATGGTGGACACTCATGGAAGAAACTTGGTTCAAGGAATTTGGATGCACAAGCAGTATTCCCGCTTAGTGCAGATATTTTGGCTAGCAAAGGATTCTAAAAAGCAAGCACCACATGTTGGAGGATCTATAACAATATAACTTCTATACAAATACACCCAAGCATAACTCATTACGTTGTCTTCCTTGTCCAATTTCAACTAATTTGCTCAGGTTTGAAAATAATTAATGGGGCTCACAATCATAGAATATGTCTAAGATAGTATATTTATATGTCAAATCTCTCTTCCTTCAATATTCTTTCATGAATTGTTCAAGTGACCGATACAATGCTTGCTAACCTTCGATAAATTTACTACCTCTACTTCTTAGATGTGAAGTCATTACTCCCAACGGGATATGTCAGGGAAACTGATCCACTAACACCTATGGGACCGGCGGACCGAGCCCCTTTCGGTTCGGCGGGGGGCGGAGATCGCACGAAGAGCGGATTGAGGTGAAGCACACGAGCAGTTTACCCAGCTTCAGAGCTCTCCGGAGAGATAACACTCCTACTGCTGCATGTCTGAGTGTATTGAGTTCTTGCTCGGGAGCGCTGAGTGCTACAGTACACACTAGCTGCTAACGAGACCGAGCCCGAGTGTTTTTCTGCCTTCCCCTTCCCCCCTACGTTGCGCATGGGCCTCCTTTTATATGCTAAAGGGGTCTCTGACAGGTGGCAACATAGACAAGGGTAAAAATGGAAAAGGAATTGCGGTTGGTACAACTACCTGTACAGTGTATCATACCTAACCCTGACGGCAGGGGACAAAGGCATTAAATGCCCGTCTACGTCGCCCAAATAGTGCAAAAAGGGACCGTCAGGGACACCACCGCTCGCCACGATGGTAGTCTTGTCAGCGTCGCTTGCCACCACGCACCGCTGGCTGCACAGCCTCTTGCCACGCGCGCCTGGAAAGGCCCCAGGGCGACACATTGGTGGATGTGCTGGAGCGCGGGTACAGAGTGGTAGCTTGCCGCGGCAAGCGCCTTGCCGCGGTCGTTGTCTTGTTGCGTCCGGAAGCTTGTCGCTCACCGGGCCTTGCCGGGACGCGTGGCGCGTCGCAGCAAGTTCCTTGAGATGCCTTGGTTGGCCTTCCCGGCAAGCTCCTCTTGCCGGGGCCTTGTCTCCTTGGCTTGAATACTTTGTTCTTGAATGGCTCCAAAGGAACCACGGAGGATCTTGGCGGTCACCTGGCAAGCCTTGCCGCGGGGTGCTGCGACTGCCCGTGCACAAGTTCGGGATACTAGGGTACCCCTACTCTAGTACACCGACAGGAGCCCCCGGGCCTGGGCCACACATGGCGCCGAGCGTTGTTGGGCCAGGCCCAAAACAGGGCACGGGCACGCGCGGCCTGGGTACTCTGTGTCCACCGCGCCTTCCCCGAATGGCACGCGTGGAATGCGGCGTCGTGGGAGAGATCGTGGGTGGTTTCTTTATTCGGAAAGACGGAACGCCCGCCCCCTCCCTCTTTATAAGCAGGGGAAACAGGGGCAGTTCGCCCATCTCGTCGGTTGCTACTCCAATCTCAGAAATCTCCGCCGCTCCCCCCTTCTTCCCAAAGCTGAAAGAGAGCAGCGCTCCGCCCCTCATCGCCACCAACATCACCTACGCCGTCGATCTCCCCCACCACCTCCGCCATGGCTCCGAAAGCCGACAAGGGGAAGGTCGTGAAGTCGGCC